>NC_050176.1:13240782-13523282 GCF_008315115.2 Sander lucioperca
GTCGCATGGAGAACACAGTGAGCCGCCAGGGGGAAATGCAGAAACAGATAGAAAATGAGATCAGATAGATGGAAAAGACAGAAGAAAAGGGGTAAGAAGGGGTAGGGAGGGACGAGGAAGAAGGGAAAGATGGAGAGGTGAAATAGGAAGACGGGGAGAGGAGCAGAGGGGTCCTCCTTCCATAATGCAACTGTTGGGTTTTACAGTGACTTTTAGGGCAGTATTGAGACTGGTTTCGTCAGAGAGAACTGGATTAGGATGGCAGCTTTCAATCCCAGGTGCATCATTAAAACACAGATCACATAACATAATAGGATAGATAGATAGATAGATAGATAGATAGATAGATAGATAGATAGATAGATAGATGCTAACATCAGCATGCTTACATGCTCACAACACAATGCTTACATGCTGATCTTTAGCAGGTAGAATCTTTACCATGTTCTCTGTGCTAGGTCAGCTTGTTAGCATGCTAACATCCGAATTAGCACCGGCGGAGAGTCGTCATGAATCAGTCATGAATAACACATGATGTTTGTCATTTAAAAAGATAATTTTGCAAGTGAAGAAAGTCACAGTTTGTCGTAGGTTTGTCGTAGTAGGCTACCACTTCATGCTCAGTGAACTACATATCTAGTCTCGCACAATATACTTCATCTTGCTTACTGCTTGGCTTGCACACTATGTTCAACAACACATGTAACGTTATCTTGCCTGATGTGTTTTATCCAGCATCTTTTTATCAGTCAGCAAGCGAAGACCCGTTGCTCGTTTGAGCAACTTTACATCAATAACATCATGGTTACAATAACAGTCTGTGGTTTAGGGTTGCCACTATTTGTTATAAATCAACCTGTGATTAGGGATATGATACCACAGTCAACTTATGTCATTCAGTTGTACTGGCAGAGATACAGTAGTGCACAGAAGCCCCATGGTTAACATGTATATAGCACCTGGTGTTTACTCGCGAGAACGCTGAGAGTTACTGCGCAGCCTCCAACTGAGACAGACGACGTAAATGTGAAGTGAGCAACATGTCTGAAAGTTGTAAGTCTTCTGGTAGCTGTGCCAAGCGAAATCTCAATCATTCCCAATCTTGCAGAGACGGAGAGCGTAGGTATATGTAAGGAGATAACATGGGCACAGGCTAATTATTGCTAACTAAAATGCTAGTTAACATATAATATAACTATGTTTACAAAAACGTCTTCTACGGAGCCATAACGTGAGATACAAGGTAATTGAGCCTTTTATGCATTGTTGTGTTTCTTTAGAAATAAACAATGGACAAATAGAGTCTTTAAACGCTTCAGAGTTCAAGTTCTTCAAGTTATTCGCTGTCAAAGTGACGTCAAAATGAATGGCAGTCAATGGAATGCTAACGGCGGGTGAGTGCTTGTTAGCATCAAAATGGCGCCATAGGAGCTACGGGTTGTTGACAGACACTTACCCCCTTGGTCTATTCACATGTGGAGCACAGTGAGACTGCAGCTTTCTTAACTTGCAAATGTATCTTTTAAATTGACAGACGTTGTAAGCATAATTCATGGCTCAATTCAAACGGGATCAAAAAAGTATTTGTCTCTTGCCTTTCACTGCCGTACATATTTTTTCCAAAATAAAGTCCAATGGTGGTCCACTGGAAAGGGAGGAACTTCACCTCTCTATAGCCTATACATCAATTTGTTCAGTGTTCAGTAGTTATATTCATACAATTCATGTATTAATACACGTCTCTTTTTGAATTCTCAGTGTCATGTGATGCTCGTTATACTCCCTGCAGAGGCTTGTGAATTGTCTAGGTGAAGTGATAAGATTTTTTTGTGATCACATGTCAATCTCAAAAGGGGACACTGTTTTTTTAACTTGTTCCCCTCCACAGGGAGGTCAGAGAGCAGGGTCAGAAACAGAGCGCAGCCCTTCAGCAGGACAATTACTTGTTGTCATTCATGGAGGCTTGAACATGGGCCTTGAAGGTAACACTGTCTGAAAATCTATTTAGCATAATTGGACTTGGACTTATATCAAATTTTTATACAATTCCACATAACACCTGTGGGGTTTTGTTCGCTCAGAGGGAGGTTTTTATATTTATTGTAAAAACAAGCGGAAAATGGTTATTACAACTTCCAGAACAAACTGTTACATTTGGCTTGCAGATATAATGTTTTATTCCTAATCCAAGACTTCTCATAACGTTGCGTTAATCCGTAAGGAGATACAAAGCTTGAAGAGCAAACCATCTTTAAGGCAAAGCCCATGTCTGATCTTTTTTGCCTATTATAGTATTTTATTTGTCGGATATGTATTACCTAATTTTCAACCTATGTGACAATGAACAAGTCAACTCAATGGCCAGAAAACCACAGCACACAGCCTAAAAGCTGTAATGCCATTGAGAAGTAAAATCTGGAACTGTTCAGCAGATGAAGGAGTGACTTTGTGAGTCCTCAGAGTATTTATTTCTTTTTATACCCCAACGAGCTTTAGTCTGTATTATTGGTAGTTATAGAGCAGAAAATGGTATTCCCAGAAAAATCACCCTGGGTGCTGTCACACCGCAGGAAATCTTACAAGTCATTTAATCTAGTTAGGGCTCTTAAAATATTATTTTTCTTAAAAAGACGTTTGCCAGTGGGAGAAGTAATTTAACATACTTCCAATGCAAATACAGATAGAAAATACTTGAAATTTCTTGAAGAGTTCCCTTAAATGAATGCCTTTATGATACTTCTGGAGCAATCTGCCTTATTTTACAGTATGATATTGTTTCTTATTTCAGCTAGCTCTATGAGACACCTGATACTGAGCAGAAAATATGTTTTATTACCTGACTTTTATATTTAACATGTTTTAAAAAAAATATGATTTCCTTGTTATGATACACATTTTTTAATGCAGCATCTTGCATCGTCCATTTCTTTTATGGAACAGGTCCAATTTTACATCTCAGTGACATCTGTCCTAGACTGTCTAGACCATAGTAATAACACATATAAATTCCTAAAGTGACTGGCATTCCCATTTGATGTAAAGTGATCTGCTGTGTGCTTGCCAGAAGTGAGTGAACAAGATCACTGACACAATTCCTGTTGGACAATTTATTTGAAGGAGTCACTAAGTTTGAATGTACAAACTCCTTTTGCTTTAGTACACGATACTGCAGCTGTAAATATGGAGTGAAAAGTACTTATGTCATTTAAAAGCACCTATAGAGCTCCTCTCCGCCTTTATCTATTGAAACATCCCATCACTACAACACATCTTAACTGCTGTCTATACTTTTCTTATCTCATTTTCTTATCTTATTTCTTATCTCTAAAGCTGTGAAATGGGCCATTTTCCGAGCTCGCACACCTTCAGCCAAGTCACAGTACAGCTGCAGTCAAGTAATGTCATGGATATACTATCATGGTCCAGATGTATTACAAAGTATGTATGACAGATGTTAAATGGTGTATTCAAAGATGTGTTATGAATGTGTCAAATATCTAGTAAATGTAAGCCTTTACCACATCTTTTAAATTAAAAAGAACTTGAAATGGTGTAAAAATCTGGTTTCTCAACTATGTGTCAGGACTTTAAACGGGCTATTGGACTCTACCCCGACACATTTATAGAGCCCAAACCCATCCAGCGATTCAACAATGTAATGAGAGCAACACTGCAACTATAGGTTGGCGAGCAAGACAGTTGGCTAACCACTGTGACTGTTAACTTTAACAGAAGTCTAGCAATCACAGATTTAAACATCAGGGAGAAGGCCGTTCTGTTTTAGACACGCAATATGGTGCTTGGTCAGGAAAAAAATAATTGCTTAAAGTTAGATGAGAGGACTGATACCACTCTGTAGGCTACAAAAAATATTATATATACTTATATATACTATATATTATATATTATATAACCTGCGGTTAGCTTAGCTTAGCATAAAGACTGGAAACAAGGGAAAACAGCTAGCCTGGCACCATCCAAAGGTAACAAAACCTGCCTTCCAGCAACCCTAAAGCTCACTTACTAACATAACATCTATAGTGTCTCAGCACAGTTACAGAGTCCTGGTCTCGGTGGATTAACATCATGTTAAACCACAACATGTCGATTTTACAATTTGGTTTTTGTACAGAATTAACAAACCAGATACAACCTGTTGATTAGTGAGCTTTAGATGTGCTGGACGGCTGATTTTAAACCATCAAACAGAGCCAGGCTACCTGTTTCCCCCTGTCTTTATGCTAAGCTAAGCTAACCGTCTGCTGGCGCCACTGCAGCTTCTTATTTAAAATACAAACACAAGAGTTGTATCAATCATCTCATCTAACTCTCAGCAAGAAAGCAAATTAAGCCTATTTCCTAAAATGTCAAACTATTCCTTTATCATCGTCACTGCTTCTATGTGAGTAGTTTACACTTTTACATACTGTGACAGTTACTGACCTGTTTCCGCTTCAACTTTGTTGCCCCCACTGGTGAAAAGCAAACTATCCTGCAGGCAGCGAGCACGTGTCCAGAGTGATTCATCTAATTTATGTGAAGATGCTTTGCTCTGTTGAACAGGGAATGTGTGCACAGTCATCAGATGGCTCAGTGTCACGGGTTGAGACATTTTATTAATCAAATTTGATTCCTGAGACGAAAAACCAACTAAATCGACAAAAAGGGATATTTTAATCATATATTTCAAGATAATCTTTATTGTTTGGGAAAATCATCTGAACATTTACATACATTACATTCTCTTGCACGTGAATGTTTGAAGTGTTTTAAGGGTTAAGTCCTCAGCTGGTTGGAGGAGATAGGGGCTAAGGGCAGCCCATGAATCCTGCAGTCTCTGCAGGCACAGCATGGTAAAATAATTAAGCTTGTCTTTGAAGGGGACTAAACAAACACAACAGCACTCAACACCAGTCCACTCTTAACCCCCGCCCCCCTCTGCCTTAAAGTGGACTTTCCTTCTCTGCTTTCTCACCTCCCCTCAGTTGGGAACTCATTTTACTGATTATTCAGAAGACACCATGTCAATGCAGCATTATGCTCACTAAAGCTAATTACAAAGTTTGACATTTTGGGAAATACACTCATTCGCTTCTTTCAAGTTAGATGAGAAGATTGATGCCACTCTCATGTCTGTGTGCTAAATACAAAGCTACAGCCAGCAGCCAGTTGGCTAGCATAGCCTGAAGACTGGAAATAGGGCGAAACAACTAGCTTGGCTCTGTCCAAAAGTATTTTTTTTTTTCAATAAGCCTACCAGCATCTATTTTTGTTTATACTACAAAAACTGAAGTGAAAAGTCTCACCTACTTAGTTTTGTACTGATTAAGGCAAAACATTTTGTGCATGTAAAGCATGGCTCACACATGATATTGATTGGAATAAGTGTACATCAGTGATGTGACCACAAAAACCACACATGGCCCTTGTTAGCCAGGAGGTTGAAATCACAAAGGAAAGTCAATTACACCAAATTGAGCATCTGCGTACTTGACTACTCTTATTCCCACACACACTTTCTGGCCAAACCTACACATGAGATTGCCATAAGTGCACACTTATGGCAATCTAGAGCAATCATAAAGCTAAGTCACTACACTGACACATCCCAGCAAGCATAACGCTGTCCAACACAAACAAATCAACTAATAGAGATAGTGCACAGTGTGGCTGGTAGAGTAAGTACAGAGTGGCAACAATAGGATTAGAAAGCCTAAAACTGAGCAGTTATAAAACTGAGAATCTATTTGAGCAGTACCCATGGGGATGGTATGGATTGTCACCAATTGCTCATTTTTTTATTATATCCCACCATTTGGAGGAGTGTGAGGAATTTTAAAACCAGGACGGTGATCTCACCACAGAGTGGACTGATGGTGATGATGCATGAGGGACATTACGTTCAGCTCCAAAACTCCAGCTCCTCTTTCTTATTTTTCAGAAGCTGAGGCTGAAATACATTATGCTAGAGATGAGAAATTTGACCATTAGTCTTTGTTTCATGCTGCCTTTAATGTGCAAAGCCCAAAACCTGAGTCATTATTGTATCAGTGCTGCTGCACAAATATAATTGGTTGTGTTTTATACTGAGATGAAATTTTAAATGGATTCATAAAACAATAAGACAATTAATACAATGTATATTACGGATATGCATTTGGATGCTAATTATTTAAAAAAACGTGAATGCTTTGTCAATGGTGCAGCAGAGGGAGAAAAAAATCGGAAGCTACATATCGGTTCAATGTTTTCTTTAAAAGAGTATACCACAAATTTAGCATTGCACTATTATATCAGTGTTGGACGATGAATAGAAAATGTGTAAAAATTCGCACTCCTCTTTCTTGTCAAAAACTGGCATTGATGCGTTGTGCTAGTAGCGGCTAGCCTTAAGTTGCTAGCCTCAACCAGAAATGACGAACGGGCTACAGAGGCCTGGTAACTTCACTTGTTTCTAACTCCACACCCACAGATTTCTTTTAGATTTCATCCCCAATGTCACTTGAGGCAATTAATCGTCTTTGTGCAGCTCCCTCTGGAGCCACAGAAGGCTATATAACTCAATAGCTAAGAACCGATCGTATCAAACAACAAACCAAGCGTTTAATGGTTGGCCACTTCGTTGAGTCTCACCGCTCTTAGCCACCATATAAAAAACAGTATGTAGTACATGGTCAAACAGGTAGGATGCAATGCAGTAAACTACAGTAGTACCTGGTGGAGAAAGTCAAGCATCTTGCTATTAGCAAGGAAGCTAAAAGGGCAGATGTTTTTTCTCAGGAGTTGATGGAGACCACGTGTTTTCAGACAGACAGGCAAAGTTTAGAGCCGGTGCGATTGCATACAAAGTCAATAGAAAGACATGAGTGAGCACAATGAGATGGAAATTTGCCCGGGGCAGCATGAACTGAGACAAAGCTGTTTCAGCATGAATTTACTTGATAAATGTACAGAGATGAGAGGGAAAGGGAAATAGGATGGAGGAAAGAAACACTGAAATAAACTGACAGTGGTGAATACAGGTCCCAAAGCAGCAAGTTTGCAAGATTTATTGTTTTTAATTGCTGAATGAGTTATAATTAAAATGTTTTCCCATTATATTTGAAGGGTAAAAATGCAGACAAGTAATGAATTCCCTTTGTTGTATGTCTTCTGAGTTAAAGCTGTACAGATGTATGTTGTATAATATGCTGCACTGATGGAGTATGATGCTGATTAATATCTCAAACTCTTTGAAATTTTACTAATAAATCTGTGAAGTGTTCAATTTGTAGATGGAAATCTTGCAGAGCCACAGTCAATCCAAACATATTAGGATGACATAAAATAGAAAATAATTAATCATGAAATAAGTAAATAGAAAGGCAAAAGGCCTACACTTTTTTTTCTTCATGTTTGTCATGTTATTATGAAACTGTAAACGTTTGATTTCATGAATTCAATCTCTCACAGTTGAGTTGAGTTGCTCCTGGCCTTTTTTCAGTCCAGGGTTGACCTGACGCCCAAGATTTCTTCCTGCATCTCAATTTGTTTTCAGGCAATTTGGCGCTTCAGTGGTGAAAGGGAGCATGGGAAATCTGTTGCAGGAGATGTGTAACAGAGATGCCAATCTAAAGCGGAGTTGTTTCAGCTTTGAAGGAGACAAGTTGTAACTGCAAGAAAACAGAAGTACAGACTGAGAAAATGTTGTGGGATAATGAGCAAGCAACAGAGAGATAAAGAAAAAGAGAGGAGGATAAAAGTAGAGAGAAAGAGGGAAGGAGAAAAAGAGCAAGAGAGAGGCATGAGGAGGTATGATTCCCAGAGGACCATTGAATTTCCTTTCTTTCTTCCCTGCGTTTTCCAGGTCTACACAGCTGTTTCAGGGCCGGGGGCTTCTTTCTCCAGAGCCCAGATGAAAGAGCCGCCCTAAGCAGCCCTGCAGGTAGGTCTGGTAAAGCTATTGCTCTGGCTGTCCACTGCCCAACGCATGAAATAAATAAAAAAAGACAGAACGAGAAAGAGAAAGAGGGGAGGGAGCAGTGTAGAAGAGGGTAAGAGGGGAAAAGAGGATGATATGAAAACATGGGTAAAGAGAAACTCAAAGAAGAGGGAGAGAAGGAACAGAGGACAGATGACAGACAAGGAGAAAAGACGGAGATGGAGAGATGGAGGAGTGAGGGGGGAGGGAGGGGAGGATACCTGCCACAGACCTCCTCCTCTTCCTCCCCCTCACCACCCCCTGATACCAGGAATGATGTCTGCTTTTATTGACTTTGTTAAACCATTTTCAATGCTACTTCCTATGTGTTTACAAGACAGTAAATCACGCTCCATTCAGGGTGTGTGTGTGTGGGGGGGGGGTTATGGGGTGAAATACGGGGGAAACATCCAAGTCGCTGGGAAGGAAGACCACTTTGAAGGGGCCAACGACAACTTTGCAGCTTTCTACCTCACTGCCAGCCCTTCACGCCACACACACACACACCTTTCCTCACAGGGAATTGAAGGGATGCCCGATGTGGGCCCCTTTGTCTTCATCACTTTCAGTTTCATCTGTTGTGACAAGAGCAAATGAGTCATTTCAAGACTTACTGAATGATACAATTGTTGTTGAGATAATTAAAAACAAGCCTACCAAGAGAAATAGCAACATAGAACTGCTACACAGTTGTTAAAAGCTTCAACAGAGAGCTTTTTTTAATACCACCAGGAACACCGCTCAAAGTCGTTACGCAAACACATTTAGGTTATGGCAAAATTGGGTCCCCTTAATCACTTCTACACACCGGGGTCATTCCCAGACAGACGTTTCATCCAGTTAAAAAGCAATTCAAGCTCTCTGCTCCGCTCAAACCCATGTAAGTACTTCAGACGTCATTCGGTGGCGAGAACTTTGACTTGATTTTCCAAATTTTCTCACCGTAACAATTTTCTCAGGCGCTGGCACTGTGATACCACCACATACACACTCACTTAGACACACGGCACACTCACCAAATCATCATCACTGTGTGACTGAGTGACTAAAAGGTAGACAGCCCTCCCACCCCACCCTGCTTACCTCATTTTAGTGTCCATCTCATGCTGGTTTTCCATCACTCCAAATTCATTTCATAGATGACAACAAAAAATAAGAACCTAGAAGGTATAGGATGGGCAACGTCTTCTTGTCTACCTTCATTTGAATGAAAACAAAATGGGTACTTATGGGCATCCTAGAAATATGTTGCCTCATATGCAAGTTCTAATTCGCTGAGTCAAGAACATGTCTACATAACTTGTTACTTCAGAAAGAAACTTTATCGTCACCACATTCTAATAAGTCACCCTTTATAAGGGGTTTATATGTTTTAAATAATGCTATTTAATCATTTATTTATACTTTACAGAATTATAACACATTAATGACATTAACTTTTGGGTTGCCAGATAGTAAGAAATGTCTCTGGCTACTGAATCATTAATATAGTCAAGTGATTAATAAAGTCGTTAATAAAGGGTCAAGAGTTTCTTACTTTTTAATAAACCATCATGTCTGCTGTTATAAATGTTAGTATGTCAGTCAGTATGTAGGGTTAATATGTAGTATGTAGGGTTAATAAGCCATTAATAACAGGTACATTTTGTAAAAAGCCTACAGCCAAAGTGAATAGGTCATCTATAAGTTGAAATGGTAATACATCTTTAACAAAGGGGTTTCTGCAATAAACCAAGTCAGCAGTTGTAAATTCTAATAAGTTGTTAATAAGTAAATGTTGGTCCAGGTGCAGCACTATTTTCCAGAAGGTCAGAGGTCAAATGGTCAGTTGGAAGATTGTTTATGATAAGATCCCATGCAAAGAAGACAATGCAAGTAATGGAGCAGGACAATCCCCTGCCAACCCAAAAGTTGTTCTTATTATACAGCGTTAGTTAATCCTTGATTATCATTAATAAATCCATTAGTGCTGTCAAACGATTAAAATATTTAATCGCGATTAATCACATTAATGTCTTAGTTAACTCGCAATTAATCGCAATTAATCACACATTTTTATCTATTCTAAATGTCCCTAGATTTCTTTTTGTCCAATTCTTTTTTTCTTATTTTAATGCTCTTATCAACATGGAAAAGTGGATCGGCTTGCTTTGTGCTTTTGTTGCCTGGCTTTGACGAGGGGGCGGAGAATTCGCATCAGCTGTGTGCTTGGCCATCAGCTGTGTGCTTGGCCATCAAGTGGTATTTCAGACTGGACATGCTGCGATGATAGCTCAGTTCATAACGACAAAACACACAGATCACTGTGGTCTTGTCAATGGAACCATTTGGCAACTTTTTAAAAGTAAACTTTCCATTCAGAATCTTATTGGCATCCATTTTGGCGTCTCACGCTCGCCATCCACTCAAAACGTAACGTTAGCCTACTACTCTTTGGCCGGCTCGTAAGCCCAAACAGGCTCGTGCCTGTTGTTTTGTTTCCGGTCTAGCTAGATCCGGTGTGGTGTTGTAGTTTTTCTAACGTTACTAGTTGTTGCAACAGCATGTGAAAAAAACTACAAAGTTTGCTATGCCAAAAAGAACGTTAATCTCACGATAAAAAAAATGACTCCGTTAAAATGGGTTTGCGTTAACGCCATTAATAACGCGTTTAACTGACGGCACTAGTTATCACTTATAAGGCTTATTAAGGGGTGGTCCATTTTCCTATCAACTGTCATTGTCAGTAACATTTTCAAAATGTCATCAAAGAATTTAAGTGTTTTGAATCCATTAGCACAACGTATGCCGTTAATCCTCCATGTCATCCTGCAGCCGTACCAGGAACAAACTGTCAGCACACTCTCAAAGTCAGTTCAAGGTAAGTGTGGGGAAGTGGTTACCGCCACATTATGCGGTTCACGTTGTTGCAACAAAGCAGCAGTGCATAATTACAACAGGTGTTTGAAGAGTTTTTTTTCTTCTAAAAAGCCGCTGAGGTTTAGGCGGTGAGAGACACTGCTACCAGATGACACTGGGAATCACAACATCCCACATTTTCTTTCCACACTCGTACACACTCTCTCTCATATTCTGTCCGTCTTCCTCTCTGGCTCTGTTTTTTTCTCTTCCTCTATGGTGTCTACCTTTCCACTGGCTCTGCCTTATGCAAGAGTGTGTATTTTTATGTCTCACATTAGCTAGGGGGAATAATACCTCTCAGTGAATGGTAGTCTGCTCTTGGGCCTTTTCAGACATTCAGTCACTCTTCTTCTAAGAATAACCAATGTGCATCTTTGCCAAAATGTTCCTCTTTTTTTCACAGCGTTCTGTGATTGCTGTTTTTGTGCCTCATTCGCTGATACCAGGGCTTTGTACTAGTTAGCAAACTGTGATCCAAATGAGAAAAGCAGCATTGGGAGACTAGGGAGAGAAAAGGCAAAAGGAGTCGGGATCTGGGGCAAAACTTGGACCTGCGTCAACTCTTCTCAATCTCATTAAGAGGCCAGAAAAGCTGGTCACTAGAGAATCTCAGGAGTGAGGCAGCAGCCAGTTAGGTATGTAAAAAAAACTAGAATAAAAAATGATAGCTTTAGATCATGTTTCAGAGAAACTTTTCATGTGCAGTCTGGATAATTTTAGCCAAACCTGTCTGACAGGTCACCTTAACCAAATGCCATTTACGTTTGCAGAGACGGAATTGTTTCTAAATTGTAAGTGGCTGTTGTAGACTGTAGTGAAGTCAAAGCGGCGAATCGACTGCACAGTACTGAACCAAATGTTCTCACTCAAGTTTTTCTTAAAAGCAATAGACTGTGGGGAAGATACTGCATGTAAGAATAACTAAAGATGTTGTGTGTAATTAAAAGAAACAGTTTGGGGAAATACACTTGTTTGCTTTCTTGCCGAGAATTAGACGAGAAGATTGCTACACTCTTGTTACTGAACACTAAACACGAAGCTACATGCCAGCAGTCGGTTTGCTTAGCTTAGCATAAAGACTGGAAACAGCTAGCCTGGCTCTGTCCGAAGGTAGGCCTATTATTGGCCTTTATAATTGGCATTGCAACTAGTGTAGACTTATGTTGAGTGTAGAGATATTGGGATCAATCTTCTCAACTACAGTAACTCTCAGCAAGAAAGCAAATAAGTGTTTGGCCTAAATATCGAAAAATGGGTCAGGTAAGAATCAGTAAAGGTACCAATGTGGATTTTCTGTTGCAGTACAGGTGACAGACAATAGACAGCTTTCCTAGCGATCAGAACAAAGGACTGTCATTGTCTGGTCTTGGCTGAACCAAGGCCAACGCGAGAGTAGACAAGGAAGCAAGCTGGCAAGTATCTTGGAGAGAGTAAACGCTGTTTTGCAATGAAATAGTGTCATGCTTTCCGGCATATGAGGCTCAGCTGCCTGTTGGAAGAGGGAATGTCGACAGATATGAATATCTGCATATTTTGATTGAAACCAGTCGCTCGAATTTGCTTCAGAGAAAAAAAAGAAAGGGTTCTGCTTTATAATAAAGTGTTTGACTTTCCCCTTAAATAATAAAGTTAAGTTTGAGTTATGTACAGTAGACTGTTACAGTGGGTTTTACTTATACAGAGTCCCACCATCTCCTCAGGATTCCTCTTCCTAATCAAATTTCCTTTAAATGACTCGTAACAGAGCTAATCTGTGGGTTCAGACAGTCAAACATGCACTTTTGATGAGCCATTGTGTGGTCTTCATAAAACTCAATCTCTTTAATTATCAAGCATGTGGATTTCAGATTTAGGATGTGCGATCATTGCTTCATAGGGGTCAAAATATGGAAGAACAAAGAGCTGAATTGTTCCAGGTGGCAAAATCACTTGTTACAGTGTCCCGCTGGAACTAATAAGGCAGGTCCATTTTCACCCTCTAAATCCCCTGCATTGGCTGAAATGACTGATTTACAGCTAAGACATTGACCAAACTCACACAATTATATATATATATATATATATATATAATATGTGTTATACTTTACTTTACTCTTGTACAGCTGCGCTGTGTGAAAAGTTTCCCATACTGTTCATACAAAGAAAATGGGCCTGCTTTTGTGAACAATCACAGGTAAGAGTCGATGTCCAAAATTTGTCTTTGGCTCATTCGGACAGTAATAGCTTTGAGGCTTGAAGATTAGCACTTCTATTTGGATTTAAAGCGTGCAGACAGTATAGATGCTGATGTCACCTAAAGTTCATCTTTGGCTTATACAGTCACAGTTTTTCACAATTTGTGATTGACATGCTAAATGTTTATTTCATAAGTAGACAGGGGGGAGTGGGGTTCAATGTAACATTTATTTAACATTTCCATCCATATCTCCTCACAAGGTAAATTAACTTTTAAAATTTGGTGCAAATATCATATAGTTATTTTATCTCAAGGTCAGGAAAGAAATGTAACACTTGAACACAGGTGGAGTAGCATGTTACATCTTTGGGTTAAGCATAATCTGGATTAAAGTTATACTACCTGTATTTCAAAGTGTCTGGCCGTTTTTTTTAACTTAATTTCGAGAGAAAAAAACTACTTCAAAATCTTTATTCACAGCCATTCTTATCTTGTGTCTGATATAAAAAAAAAAAAAAAAGAGTCTACACAATTGATCAAGTTTAAAGTTTGTTCCTGACAGTTCAGTTCAAAGTATCCCACGTTACAACCGCCCACTTTCTATCTCCCTTTTAATCAGAAAAGTGTGTAACAGACAGTCATGTTCCCTGGAAGGAAACCCTTCCGCTTTGTTGTCACAAAGAATAATTACAATATAATTGCATGATGTAGTGCATGGACATGAAGCCATGCTGTGAAAGTAGCAGACCAGGCCCGGGACACACTTTTGGAAATCAAACCAGGTTTTTGAAAAGTTATGGAAGAATGACTGTGAGCGAGAGAGCATTTGTATCCAAGGCAAAAGCATCAGATGTTATGTGAAAACCATTCTGTGTCATGTGTTCACATGGAATACATATTACTTACATATGTAGGATGAAAAAGTACATCAAGGTGTGCCCTGAGGGACCACCAAACAACCTCTAACCTGCCGTCAGGGAATAAGTTAATGTAACTGTAGATTTTCTTAAGTATATGCCAGAGAATTTTCTGTGTGGACATTTCTGCTTATAGAAAACCAAGTTCACTGTGATTTTACATGGATGAAGATAGTGATATCATGACGTGTGCATGAATAGGATTAATGTGTATGGTTGTGAAAACATGCTTAGATAAAAGCATTTTGGAAGACATGCTGATATTAGATTTCTTTGTGGATCTAACTCACAAATAAGAATCATGATAGACTTTAGCAGTGGTGGAAGAAGTATTCAGATCCCTTACTTAAGTAAAAGTACTATTACCACACTGTAGCTCTGTTACAAGTAAAAGTCCTGCATGGAAAATGTCACTTAAGTAAAAGCATGTATCATCAGGAAAATGTACTTACAGTTCTGTCAATCAACTAAGTGTTTAATGGTCTAATCATTTCAGCTGTACTTGTAGGACTATATATTGTTGGGTAGTTTAATTCATAATAAAACATTGTATTTGATAAAGTATGTGTGTTTTGTGTGCAAAAATCCTAATTTGTAAAATAACTAGTAACTAAAGCTGTCAGATTAATGTAGTGGAGTAAAAAGTACAATCTTTCTCTCTGAAATGTAGTAGGAGTAGAAGTAGAAAGTGGCATGCAAAGAAAAGACTCAAGTAAAATATAAGTACCTCAAATTTGTACTTGTACAGTACTTGAGTACATGTACATTCCACCACTGGACTGTACTTTATATTTTGATCTTGTTTAATTATATACACTAACTTATTGATGGATTCTGTGCTTGTGGATTTGTGAGCAAAATAAGTGCAGGCAAAGTGTTTGAATAAGTATTCAGTTTCAAATTGGCTCCAGCTCGAACGCTCCGCCTGCTTTCGCCGAGGATATTGACTTTCCCGCAAGTTAAAGTATTTAAATGTAGAGGGAGACAGATGCTATATGTGGACTGGAGGCGACCACAAGAAATACACGTGTGGGAGGAAGGTTGACGTTGGAGTTTTACTATCGTTGCATCTTATAGAGGGACAGCTGTAGCATCACTGCTTAAACTGCACATCAGCAGATCAATATAGCCGTGTTGATACTTGTGGAATTCATTCAACATTTCTTTTCTTTAATCACTTTTTTGTTTTGTTTTTTTAGTTTTTAGGAAATTCACAGCGCGCATCTGCCCGCTGATGCGTAAAGATCCGTGCGTAAATAATCGCCACTGCTCTGTCATAGAATGTCAGAGAGGATTTATTTCGACTTGAAACCTCAATCAAGAGCTTCATTACATGACCGAGTGATTGACACGGAGAGGATTTGATGGAGGTGGTTTGGTGACAAGGGCTTTTTTCTTTTTTTTCTTCCGGACTTTCAGTTTGGATTGGCACCGCAGCGCCTTTAAACCTTCTGGACTTTTTAATATTTCAGTAGAGAGGAGAGTGGATTCTGTATCTGCATGGGACCCTGACAGTTTGGGATCTCTTGATTGTCACGGCTATCACCTTCTATGTGTCACAAGAGGGGGATTAAACTGAGCTGAAATCCCCATCAGGAAGAACTTTATTTCCGAGAGCTTCCAGCAGTGAATCAGTGGAGTATTCATGAAGCAATATTTGAACTATTACAAGATGAGGCTGAGAACATCGAGGTTAGGTTATCTGTAAGTAAAGAGCTGTCAAGATAATATAGTTGCTTATGTAACTCGTTGAATTCGAACAACATGTTTAATTTCGTCTCTGTTTTCCCTTAGGTTACTTCAGTTCACGGCGCTTTGCTTTTACGCACAGGTAACTCACATTTTCACTTCAATAATAAAAAAAAACATTAATGTTGCGTTAAGTTCTATAATTAAGTAGGTAAAACTTAACAGCGGCTTAAAGTTCAGCGTCTCTACGTCTGCAATAGGCTGCAATAACAATGAAAACATTTTATTATGAGTGCTATGGCAATTGGCTACAATTCAAACATCTTGAAAAGAGGTAAGCTCCAGCCTCAAAAGTAACTGTTTAAACACATGTCGATGGAGATGGCTGAAATGAGAAAAGAAGAAGAAGTCAAGAAGGGGTGAAAGATCATCGGTGGTAAAAACAATATCAGAGGGAAATGTCACCCCCGAGGGTTGAAAGCATCTCCAAAAATACAGTACTGTAGGCTACATGTACACATAAATGAAAGAAGAAAAAGCAGGACGTATTTAAATGTGATGAAAGACATGATGAACTGTGGGCCTGGGCCTCGGCTGTTTGACTGGCAAGTTTTAGTCTCCTCACTCACGGTTGGCGTTTTTTTTTTTTTTTTTTTTTAAAAGACTTTCCTGAGTTGCAAAGTAAAAAACCTGCAAAATGTATTTCATATTTGGTGACATGTGTTTTATATTGTCCGACAGAACACTGTGCAGTCCCCTCCTAACTTCAAGCACCATGTCACCGAGCAGAGCCGGCTGTCGGACCGGATGAGCCGCAGGTTGACACGAACCTACCAGCTGTACAGCCGCACCAGCGGCAAACACGTCCAGGTCCTGGCCAACAAGAGGGTCAACGCCAACGGAGACGACGGAGCGGTTCACGGTAAGACAAAAACAGAAAGGGACGCATATTAGAAATTATTTAAAGAGCTAATAACACCACTTAAAATTACAAAAACACACACAATTCAGTGTCTATTTCACTACTATATCTTAGTAAGCGACAGGACGTGGACAGTTGAATTTATGAGAAATATTCAAAATATTCAAAATGTCACGATAATACGCTATGCAATTAGCTTTTGAACGTTATGCTATAAACTCTTAGGCCTACCTGAGGTGCCGTATAATCACATATTTAAACGTAGTTATATTATAAATAGCTGAACAAATGTCCACATATGTTAATGTATTCAGGGAGGGCACTTTTTATTGTCTCTGAAATGATGGAGAGACTTCACTTGAAGCCCGGTGTGTTATAGCCAGATCAACCTCAGGAAAACACTAAAATAGGAAACATGTTCACGTTACAAACACGGGAACTGTTTAAATGCAATAGCCGAAAAGCAGTAGCCTACAAATTATTTCTTTTTTGGCAGCCTGTAGGAAAAAATGTTTGAGCCAGGAGAAACAATTGTAAACATCATTAGTGGCATCAGTGTTGCCATCTTTTATGGCCTTATGAAGATGATTTATTTCTTTAGTGTGTTGGTAGTCTAGAAAGTCTTTGACACCTGTTATGATGGACTTCAGGGAGAGAATCTTTGCTTCTACCAGGAAAAAAAACTTAGACAAGCCTTAAACTTAAAGGGAGCAAAACTCCTGTCACCAAATGATTTTGGTGTGTCTCGCCATCTTTCCACCACAGCCACCACCATCTATCCCCTTCTCAATGCCTGCTGCATGCTTTATGGAGGCTCATTTTATGAGGAATTTTCATTGCTTTACAACTCAATGTATGACTCAATTTATAAGGAGCGGTGAAGTCAGCATCTTCACTTTATACCTTTTCCTCTCCTTGCCTCTCCTGTGTGCTCTTTTGTCTTTTAAATTTCTCGGCCTACACACACACACACACACGCAGAGGGAGAGAGTCAGCCATGCACACATTGGCTACACATCCTAAGTGGGTGTCACTCTTGTAACAGGCCCAAACCCAAATCTGACCGCTGCTCTGTGCTTGTGGCTGTGAATCTGACCGCAGTATTCTCACTCTCCTTCATCCCCAGTCTGAGCTGCATCACAGCACAACATTTACAGACATTCAACAACAATCGCACCATGCAAAATCACTATCATTTGGTGCTATTTTGGAAGGCTTGCAGGCTTTGTTAAAGGCAGCTACTGGACCATAAAAGGGTTAAGAAGGAATTTATTTGTCATCTTTATGATTCTGGTTCGCTGCTCATGATCGTTTCAAAACCATTTAGTGACATTTAATAATGACATGATGTAATTCCAGTTTATTACACAGTCTCCACCATACATGAAGAATTCATTTGTCTCACACACTGTAACATCATAATCTGCATGCCTGCATCGTGTCAAAACTGTGTCATCTCATTATGTATGATCTGTTTTGTCTGCGCAGCTAAACTGGAGGTGGAGACGGACTCTTTTGGAAGTCGTATTCGCATTAAAGGGGTGAAGACAGGATACTACATATGTATGAACAAGAGGGGGAAGCTGATCGGCAAGGTAATCTGGAATTCATAGTTTTGTGGCTGCATGACTACAGCAACATCTTAAAGTTTGTTTGTTTCTTGGAAATGTTATTCCATATTTGCAGCTTATGGCGACACATTGTTGAGACACATTCGAAGCCAGAACAAATTTGATTTTGAGTTTGTCTGAGCAAGCCCTCTCAAGGTTTCAAAGGGTATTTGATTGTCTGGAAATAAAGACGATGTTTCTGCTTCCTGGAAATTGGCCAACATACCTCAACTCCCCCCTCCCCCCCCTTTTTTTTTTCCTTTCCCAGCGGAAAGGACGAGGCAAAGACTGCATCTTCACCGAGATTGTTCTGGAAAACAACTACACGGCGCTGCAGAACGCCAAGTACGAGGGCTGGTACATGGCTTTCACACGCAAGGGCCGTCCGAGGAAGGCCTCCAAGACCAAGCAGCACCAGAGGGAGGCCCACTTCATGAAGCGTCTACCCAGGGGGCACTTGCTGGGCGAAAGGAGACCGTTTGATGTCCTTCCTCTCCGTGTCCCCGCGCACCCTTTGAGCAAGCGGACTAAACATTCCCATCACCAGCGCTCAGGGGGCCGCTGAGGACTGAAACCACTGAGGGAGAACTGTGGACGAACCAGCACAGAGAAACCACTACAAGGAGAAACAAGTGCTCTCAGAGAAATTAACTTTTACAGTCAAGTGCCCATACACTTTTTGCCTCATTTTGTGGACTTTGTGTAATTCTTTGTAACCATTGACTATCTAATCTGCTAGTTATTTCCAATTCAGACAGACTTTAGGACAGATTTTTACTTGCGTGCAGAAGAGTACAGAAGAGCTCAACAATATTGTCATGAATGAAAACCTCTGGTTAGAACAAGCTCAGCAACATAGACTGTATAATATTAATGGACAGAGCATGTGTGACGTCACCCATTGGTTTGGGGAGATCTGCTATGAGTCGCCGAGTTTGCCGTTACAGGCACAGCCATCCTGGTTGCGGATGTGACGAGTTTAGACGAGAGGGAGGAATGAGGGAGGAGCCATAGACTGCTGCTTACACTCTACGTTACGTTACACACTTTCACTGGCAATCACATCATAGCCACGCCCTAAAACACCCCCTGCTTTATCGACGATTTTAAAATCAACGAGACCATAATTCAAAAAATGAACATCATTCTGTGTTGCAGAAGACTTAAAACTAGCGATTGAGACCATAAACTCATTATGAAAATGTTTACAGAGGTAATAAATCAAGTGAGAAGTTGGTCACTTTCTCATAGACTTCTACAGAAACCGACCTCCTTTTGCAACAGCATGTGTCGCCCCCTGCTGGAATTCAGACAGAATGCAGGTTTACGGCACTTCCGCATTTGCAGCACCGGACGCTTTGTCCGTTAATATTTTACAGTCTATGCTCAGCAACAAAGAATGCTTAAAAGGGAAATAAGTTCAATGAAGCTAGACACGGCAGCTATCTGTGGATTTTCTTGTGGTTACAGCATCTGAGTCTCAGTTGATATGCTATCCTGCCTTTAGGAGGCCATTCTGGAGAATTTTTAACCTGTTTTTTTTCTACATATATGAATATATTTTTACTGTAAAAATGTAAATGACGTCAAATGATGGAAATATTTATTGTAGAGTGTATATTAAAACCACTAAAGAATCAGTTCACAAGCTGCTCGGCTTTTCTCTCGTGTGGTTGTTTTGGGATGGAAAGCTAGCATACTTTGTTGGTTGCCCCCAACTTCTTCTTCTTCAAGCTGGAGACCCAGATAACTGAGGGGCAATATCTGTGACAGGCTACTGAATTCAATGTGCTCAGCAAGTGAGACTTGGGCCTGAATGGCCCGAGCTATGCATTAAAAGCGATGAGGTCAGCCCACCATTTTGGCCCAAACAAAGGTTACCACCATGTAGTTGCATTTCTCACGATCGCACACCGTAACCCTCTGATCAAATGGGCCCTTTGTGAAACCTCATATAAAAGGGCATGTTATACAATAGTGGGTTCGAATAATAACACGAGGAGGGGTCAGTTATCAAAAAGAAGCCAGTCACACAGGGAGGGGTAAGGGGTTGGAGGGGGTTTGCAGAGAGGGAGTTGAAGGGTTGCAGAAAAAGCATCGGGGCCTGTGTGGCAAAATGTGGCATCGGCTGAAAGAGGGGGAATGGCTGGGAAGAGGCATTCGGGAATGAAAGGGAGGCAGAAAAGAAACCCTCTTCCCAGAAGCAGTTGAGCATGACCATCAGAGGCCAAACGACAGGGGAGGAAGAAGACCCTGAACAGAGGGACTCGGCTGCTCTCACAGTGCATGAGCTGGATGTCCAATTTGTTAGTTGGTGTTTGCTGCTGCGGGAGTTTGTTTTGACAGCGGCCGGAGCTCTGAAGATTGTAAAGCTCTAAACTAACTAATGGAAATTAAGACCTCAGAACGAATGCTTGGTTATTTAGGAAATCTGGTCAACAGCATATACTTCTTACAATATATATTTAAGTAGTATTAACACAGCACCTCTTTAGAACCACACAGGCAAACTCTACCTAATCAAGTATGTATGAATGCATTTTTTTGTCACAAAAAGTCCCTCGCAACAACAGGACAGACTGGGTTCAAAATGTTTTCTTGTATTCCTGTTCTTTCCATCTGGAAGAAGACAAAGTACAATAGTGAGAGAGACCTGTGGTTTTGTCTCTGCTTTTTGCACTTGCTCTCTGGGTTTGGACAAGTGGTAAAAAATGCAAGGAATCACAAGGTTGAAAAACACGCTATATTTAAATGCCATTGTCTCTTTTAAACAGCACTGTTATTTTTTTTTATCCACTGTCTAAGTATTTCTGACAGGACAGTTTCTTGGTGAAAAAGTAGACAAATATCCCATTTTAAAGCATGGATCTGTACTATTATGTTTTCTTCTGTACATGTCATATATACACAGAATTAAAAAAACTCACAAAGCACAGAAATACCGTTTTTATATTTGTCCTTGTTAGACAATAATATCCAATCCGTTTGGAACAAAGCCTGGCACCAGCTGCACCTATTTCTAACTTGTGTGCATGTAGTTTGAGCTGGAGACCACAGAGTCATAGTGACCCTCTGTTGTAAAGGGGAAGCGTAACACTAGCTTGCTCGGTGACCAGAGTTTCAGTAATGGCTTTCAGGGTGGCCCACTACATGCAAGGAACATGAGGGTATTCAGTTAACACAAATGGGATGTGCTCGTAACAGTGTCCCCGGAACGGACAGGGATGAGGCATTGTGTGTTTTGAGTGTTTTACAAGGACATCAATGAAAGGAGGGTGGTAGGTTATGTGACCCCCATCAAAATTGCTCCCTAGTAGGTTTGGTAACAAGAAGCAAAAAGACATTTTTTTTTTTTAAATGCAAATATTTAAATGATATTTCTGTAAATGAAATAATTTGGAAAAACGCTCATGGTTCAGCTACAAAGTTAATACATCTGATTGTGAGACTTCAAAAAAATGTAATATAGTTCACTGAATGTCTGTATCAAATATAAATGGTAGGACAAATTTCAACACTAACAATTCTAATAAACCTACCCCAATTAGTAAACACAATTAGAAGCTTTACACCATTGAGAAGGCACTGTGCAAAGGTCTTCTTAATAAAGGGATCCACGAAAGAAAAATAAATGAGGGCTCACATGTGACTGGAAAATGACGCAGTGAGGTTCTGCTTTAAATGCAACGCAGAAGTATCCTCTTCCTCCCACAGCCCGAATTCACTGAGTTTTGCAGTCAACATCCCCTTCGCCGGACCCCTTCAGTTTCTTCAGCTCCTTCAGTAGCTCCTGTTCAAGGGTTAAGGTCTCCTTGGGTTTCTTGTACTGGACAAGAGAGAGAAAAAAATAATTACTCTAACATTCTCCCCGTCTCCCTCCTGCAAATCATTCACCGTTATTGTGTGGAAAGAGCATGCAAACTTTAAAGCAAATATCACAAAAAGAGCAATTGTTGGAGGCAAAACGTATTTTTGTAATCTCAAACATTTAGGAGTAAGTGAAAGGTGCACAGAGGGAAATGTGTACTACAAAATCTAAGCAAAAAACACCTGTATCTAATCCTCATGATTTGCATAAAATGCTTTAATAAACAAAATCAAAATTTTTTTTGCAGATACTTTTGCGATTATTCAGATTGCTGAGATTATGCTGTTTGGGTCCCTGCACTCAACAGTTTACGTTAGAACACATATCTAGAATCAACCTTTAATGCTTATATCTTTATATTTAAAGCATTGGGTATAATATTAGCGGTAAAGATTTATTTATTTTTCAGTGTTGTGTAGGACTTACGCTGACAATTAAAGTGTTGTTGGCGTGAGTGAAGCTGAGGGCGGAGTTGTCCAATGGCAACTGACTGCGATCTAAATCAGTAATACTGAACTTCTTATAATACCTGGGAAGACATGGAGAGGATGTTATAGGCACCACTGTACTGTATAGACAAATGTATTGTAAACAGTGCCATCTATAGGAAGGACACAAGGATTACATGCAACAAGTGTATAACACAGAAATGAAAAGATGGCCAGGGAAAACCAGTGTTCTCATGCATATTTACTTTTTGTTTGAGGTTTTTATGATGATGCATCTGTCAGATGGCTCTACAGAAACACTGAAGACATCTTTGGGGTAGGGAAGGTTGCGGATTCTCCACTGAAAGCTGGTCTTTGTGTCTTTACGCATGAACACAGGCTGTGGTAACGGAAACATTCAAATCCATTATAAAAGGCATGACATTTACTCATTTTTTTTGTAAAAGGAATCAAAGTGAGCTTAAACAAACAAAAATGCCCATTAGAAAATGAAGTGTTTCAACTTAAATTGTAAAGTCATAGAGACCATAAATGAAAACCCACATTGGAGCAGTTCTCCTTGATCACCTCCGAATCCGAAGAATTGACAGGGCCTGCAAGTGGCTCCCCCACCTCTACCTCCCACTGGCCATGAGCTCCAAGTGTGCTTTTATGACGCCACTTCCGTACTGAAAAGTACCAAACGTTTTCATAAGATATATAAACGTATGCCATTGAAATTCAGAACACCAGCAGCTAAACACTATTGTGTGGAACTGGAGACCTGTTGCTTACCTATGAGCTCATCGGTTTTCAAGTCATACTCTTCTGACATTTCTTTTCCATCTGTAAAGAGGTAGTGGATCTTCCTTTTCCCTGGAGGTGGAAATTGAAAATATTTTTCATACAAACTAGGAAAAAAAAACAGCAAAAAACAAAAAACGTGAACGTAAAACGTAATAGTAAACGTTTCCAGTTTGGCACAAACAAACCAACTAGTGTCAGTATTAACACAGCACATCATTCTTAGGATAGTTAGCTTCATATTAAACATGTCTTTCATTTTGAAAACTGCAATAGGCTACCAATGCATTTGTGGTCAAATAAAAGCAGATGTAATTGCTGTAAACAGAAACCAGCATGGACGGATAAAGGGTAACGTTACTGTTTCAGTGTTTAGTGTAAAGTAAGCAGCGATGCAAACAGGAAGGTAGACAATGATTAGAGATCTCACAATTAGCTAGATGCTTAAATGAGATGCTTAACTAGTCTGTAAAGACACCCAGAGAGCCGCAAGTCACATTCTTGTACATCTTTTTTAGGGCACAACTTTTTCAGAAATAGTGCAATACTGACGACGGACTGTTGATAAATTATTAATACGTCTTTTATGTGTTTTACCGTCTATTAAAGTTAAAACAAATGTGCTAGCGTTACAGGTCCAGTTGTGCCACCTGATTGTTGCCTAGTGACATCATGTTAGCTGGAAAGCTAGCTAGCTAGCTAACAGTCTGAGTTAACTTAATTAAAAAATGACGTCAGGCAAAAGGCTAGTAATGCTAAAGCAAATCTTTCTATTTTAATAACTTGTTTTTGTTCTTTTTAAGGTACTTACCGTCATGTATCAACGCTGTTTTCTTTGAAGATTTTAGGATATCAATCCAGTTTTGCACAGCCATGTTTCTAAAGATGTTTCTGTAACACAGGGCCACTTCCGGAATCAACCCGTAACCAAAGCAACCGAGGTCAACAGTCTATGGTCAATACACAGACTAAACAGGAAAATATGTATAGAATTAATAAACAGGTATCATCGTGAAAGTTATTACATACAAACACGATGTAATTTGTAGATTTTACGTATAGTTTAGATATCATTTTAAACAAAACTAAACCAATTTTTTTTTGTTTTGTTTTCTAGCTTGTAATTGACCCGGAAGGGAAATATTTAAACAAAATGTTGTCCGGTTGTCTGTAACGTTACGTATGGTTCCATCTGAACAGGGGTAAGAGCCAAAATATTACAGTTTATGAATGTTCTGCTTCAAATGTGGATTCATATTTAGATATGTTAAGATGAATTAAATCGTAATTTAAACATTGAGTAAAAACGATAATTGAAATAGTTTATGATAAAGACTGTTTGCTGTTTCTAACGTTAGCACAAGCTAAAGGGAGGTAGCTAACACTGTATTGCGATATCATAGATTGATTTCTTCAGTCTGTTTTACGAAGCAGGATAAACTGCTGTGTCAGATAGCTGGATATTTGTGTACAAGCCGAAACAGGTCCCACTGTTTCCTGTGTTCAAATTTAATTCTAACGTTATATAAGTTACCGATACTATGAAGTATAAATTGACTAACGTTACAGTATACACAACAATGTTTTTGTAACGTTAACGTTAACTGTAGCTAACAGTTACGATGAATGTAGCTAGTCCTACTTTTAACTAACGTTAACGTTAACTGTAAGTTATGCTGATACCAGGCGTCAATCAAATTGCAGTGGTGGGATGGCCCAACATACATTTACTTCAGTACTCAAAGGTTAATACTAAAATGCAGTCAATCATTCAGTGTGAACCCATTACATACTAGGGCTGGGCGATAGGGAGAAAATCAGATATCACGATATTCTTGACCAAATACCTCAATATCGATATTGCGGCGATATTCTAGGGTTGACAATTGTTGCTTTAACAAAATATCTTCACACTTAGATTTTAGATAAGTAATCATCAGAATTGTGGACATAATGTCTAAGTGGGGGAAAGGCAAATAATAGAACAGCTAGAACAGTCTGGTAAGTTCAGAAAAGTACAATACTTTACTGTAACGCAGCCTTTAAAACCAGGAAAAGACGACACTTATGTCATATCACGATATTACGATATCCAAAATCTAAGACGATATCTAGTCTCATATCACGATATTGATATAATATTGATATATTGCCCAGCCCTATTACATACTCCAACACTGTATTGGTGCACGATTAGTAGTACACCGCTTATGTTCCAGAGTTGTGGGTGGGTTTTACTTTACAAAGTTACATATCTTGATATTTCTGCTTCATGTCACAGGCCACTGGTGCCCCCCCTTCAAGACACAAGATGGAGCCTCGTCATGGGATTATGAAAGCCTTTCCCAAAGTTAAAAGAGCCAAAGTGTTACCGGGAAAGGATGCACCTCCAGTAAAGAAGAAACTTGAAGAATGTGATGTCTCAGGTTGTGTGTGTGTGTGTGTGTGTGTGTGTGTGTTGTGTGTGTGAATTAAGAGAAAAAACATAAAAAAAGAAACCAGAAAATGCAACATAGTCACTCATTGTAACATGTTCCTCTCTTCTTCTGTCCCAGGAAGCATTTTTAATGGTGTTACAGTGTACATCCTGCCTGCTGGAATAGGAACTGCCAGATGCCAGATCTTTCAAAGACAAATTCAGCAGAATGGAGGACAGACGGAGAGTTCACTGTGTCCCAGTGTCACTCATGTTGTTGTGGATGACAACATGAACAGGGACAGGGCTCTGCGCTTACTGAAAGTGGATTGTATGCCCTCTGGAGTCCAACTGGTGAAATGCATTTGGTTGAGCTTATGTATCAGTGAGAAACAACTGCTGGATGTTGACAGCTACAGCCTTATTTCACCCAAGAGGTTAATCACCTAATAGTACTTTTTTTTGAATGCTAACTTGTATCTGTATCTCATGATGTTTCCAGTTTATCACATACATAGTATTGCGCTTGTCGATACACTACAGTGAAGCAAGCCATGGTGAATGTGTATCTACTTTTCACTTGTATGTCACATTTACTGCTTAAAATTGAAGCATTTACAATACTGTGTTGACATGGAGACAGCAGATAGTCGTCAGTCAGTTGTCAGTCTTATAACTTAAGTCTTTTATTGTTCTCCCCACACAGGGAATCTGAAACCAAACATGACAATATTAAAGAAGAGTTATCGAATGTAAAGCCTGCTGAAGAAGCTATTGCAGAACCAGTGTCTGATCAGACCAGGCAAGAGGAGACTATAGACATGGTAGGTTTCCAAGTGATGTGTACAGGTTTTTGCAGTCTTTCAGTCAGTTACCGGTTGGTTAGTCCCCCTTTGCCAGATCTATCTCCAAAGTGCTGTGGAGTGAGGTCTGGCTACACCACAGATACCTTCTAGTATAGGAGAAAAAAACCTTGGGGTTGTTTGCTAGCTCGAAGTTTGTTGTTGTTTCCCTTAGCGAAAGGATTTTGAGAACGGCAACACACAGAGAGCGGAAGGTGAGGGGCAAAGCTTTATCTTGGAAATGTACTTAGTTTGATCTAGACTACGATTTGGTACGATAGGGAACAAAAGGTAAACCTTGAACACATATTAACAACAAGTCTGTGTGTGTTATAGTTTAAAATTACATTTTACTCTCAGACAGTCTCAGACACTAAAGAGGAAGTGCGAGGAGACAAAGACGGGGTCTCACAGAGTGACCTGGAAGCTCTCATCACTGGCCAGCACCCCAAAGAGGAGACTCCTGGCCCCAGCCTAGACACTGGTTCAGACTCTGCTGCTCAGAAGATGGTCTCAGGGAAGTGGGTCTGTGCCCAGTCCTCTCAGTCCAAAAGTAATAACTTCAACAAACACATCACAGACAAACTAGAAGTGCTGGCCAAGGCCTACACACACCAGGGGGACAGGTGGAGGGCGCTGGGCTACTCCAAGGCTGTCAACGCGCTGAAGAGTTACCACAAGCCTATTACATCATATCAGGTAACCTAATGCAGTTGCTTTTGTTGTTGCTAGTGTCCGTAATGTGTATAGTTGTTAAATATACTGTAGCAAGTACTTTTTATCGGATGACAGGAAAGCACACCGATTATTTTTATTGCACAATAAAGGGATTATTTTGCGTTTATTCCTTCTTGAATCAAAATCTTTTTTCCATTTGTTTTAGGAAGCTTGTCAGATCCCAGGAATTGGAAAACGCATGGCTGACAAAATTGATGAGATCATGGAGAGCGGTCACCTGCGGAAGCTAGACCACCTCGGGGAGGCTGTGCCAGTGTTGGAGCTTTTCACTAACATCTGGGGTGCAGGAGCTAAAACTGCACAGCTGTGGTACCAACAGGTAGAGACACACATCGAATCAAAATATTAAAGGCATATCTGCATTGAATTTGACTTGCACTTCAACACTGTGACAAGATATCTTTTTATACTATCAGATATGTCACATAATGTAATTACAATCCAGAGTGAAACTCTGGATTATAGCCTTCTATCATTATCTGATTTTGTCTGTGGATCCCAATTAATTAGGAGCTTCTTCATCGGAGGCTTTTATGAATAATAGTTCAGCTGCGGGCTATAGAATCTAATTTTAATAAAGTTGATACCTAAGGCAAGAAGGACACAGGAGGGACATATCTAATATGTAACATACAGTCAAGTTTTTATAGAAATTATATTTGTCTTTTAGGGATTTCGCACATTGGAGGACATCCGCACAAAAGCCCACCTGAGCAACACTCAGAAAATAGGACTCAAGCACTACGATGACTTTCTAGACCGAATGCCCAGAGAAGAAGCAGCAGCCATCGAGAAAGTGGTAATGCATCTTCATTTGTCTCAATATCTACATGTATCATTCTGTGATGATGACTGAAATATGTTTGCATCTTTCACCACATGAATGTGTTTATTCAAGTGCATAGAGGTGAGACATCTCTGAAAAAGTTCCTCGCTCTAACCCTCAGTAATTTGGAAGCAGAAGGCTTGGAAGTAGGAAACGGTTTGTGTCAGCTTTCCTTGACTGCTTGATAATGGGAAAACCAGACTGTGTGGAGCATCCCAAAGGGAAAAACTAACTCTTGAAACTTGTGGCATCTTAAGTTAGCCAGATACCTGTTCACTCCAGAGCGTTGAGTACAACGCTTGTTGTTTTCATATTGTATTACTTGGATTTTATTTTTCCTCCAAAGCTGCCAGATATAAAGTACACATTAGATAGATGACAAAAGCATGTGTACTCCCTCAGACTTGTCAAAATAATATGTGATGCTTCAGCAAGCCTACCTCCCAGCATTTGGCTGGAAACAGAAAAGCACACTGGAAAATAAGTACACTTTTACTTATTATTGAGAAGCCAAAGATCCCAAAAAATAAAATAAAAAAAGATCCCTCACTCTAGGATGGATAATAGCCTATGTTTTGACTCTTCTTTTTTGGGTGTATGTACAGGTGAGGGATGCTGTCCAGGCCATAGACCCAGGCCTGGTGGCGATGGCATGTGGCTCCTACCGTCGGGGAAAGGCCACATGTGGAGATGTGGACATACTTATATCTCATCCTGATGGCAAGTCCCACAAGGGGGTTTTCAGCAAAGTTTTACAGAGCCTTCATGACAGTGGTAAGCTCCATCTTCGTTTATGTTTAAGGATTGTCTCATGTCATATTCATTTGTTTTCCGTCAGAGAAAGCTTAAAAACCGACTGTTTATTTCGAAGGGTTTTTGACAGACGACCTGGTGAGTCACGAGGAAAACGGAGAGCAGAAGAAATACATGGGTGTGTGCCATTTGCCAGGACCCGGCCACCGCCACCGCAGGCTTGACATCATCGTAGTGCCCTACAATGAGTTTGCCTGTGCTCTCATGTATTTCACCGGGTCGGCACACTTTAACCGCTCAATGAGAGCCCTGGCAAAGACAAAAAAAATGAGCTTATCGGAGCACTCGCTAAACAAAGATGTGGTGCGTCAGGGTAGCTTGAAGGTGTATAGTGGCACTTCATTTGCTACACCGACAGAGAAGGATGTCTTTAGTTTTTTAGGCATACCATACAGACAACCTCATGAAAGGGACTGGTGAAGATTTGCCAATCACCAAGCCAGTCACAATGCCTTGTTAGGTTTTATATAAAAATCATGATAATGAATGATGAATGATAACAATGGTAACTGCAATTGTGCTCAATCAATTTTAAGGATGTTTTACTGCTCTACAGATCATTCAAGAGCCCTGTGTGACTTGAATGCTAATTTAATTCTACAGATTAAAGGGTTGAGTTCACTCAAATCTCCAAAACAACATATTTTTTTAAATTAAGTGGTATGTGCTGAGGTTTTGAGATGTCCACCTCTGAAACTCCTGCTGCCACCCCAATACAACACAATGAATGGGATTTTGTTATAGGGTCCAGAGCCTTTGAGAGTTACAATGTTTATTTTGAAGGGATAGTTTCCGTTTCTTCAACAGACGGCAGTTGGATTAAGATTAGTAATGAAGAACATTGTTAAAAGATAAATTGCTCGTTATACAAGGCTGGCAGCAAAAAGTTTCAAGGGAGAATATTTTAACACCGTAACAGGTTAATCCAAAACTATGTACAGGGCTGGATGCCACTAGAGGTAAATGGAAATATATGTGATTTTGAAAGTTGAGTGAACTGGCCCTTTAAAGAAATTTTAAGATGGGTGATGATGCTTGATGCTGTATATTTTATGAAAGATGAGTAAATAGTAATAAAACATATCAAAGGGTAATAGCAGATCTCTTTCTAGTTCTTCATTTTTTCAGAACTGCACAATAGTTTACCTAGGACTGTATTAGGTTTACAAGCCTCAGTCTGAAATAGGGAAGACCGTTCTAGTTTCAGTATAAACTGGCCCGTACACATAATGGGTATTAATTTGATATTTGCCTTGTGTACAATTTAAATCTTCTTTCCAATCACTTGTATCACTTTTTACATTTAATACGGTATAATACGGGGGAGGGGGATAACATGGTTAAAGGGTCACGAGGAAAGAGATGATTTTAAACGTGTGCTCCCATAAACTCGAGAAGAGATGAGTGTTTTGTACATGTGTCCCCATAAACTTCAGAAGGGGAACCCAGGAAGATAACAAGGCCATGCACTAGAGACGCACCGATCAGTGATTGGTCAGTCCTTTCCCAGCTGGCCCGAGCTGTCCAATCACGGGTCAGTCCGCAAAACTAGTGGCGATCCACGCAACTGAACGCCCATCACGTTGCGCACATGGATCGGGTAGAGGTGACCACGCCACACCCAGCAGACCAAGGCAGAGTGCTTTTGCTGGAGGAACGGCTTGTGTAACAGCTGTATCAGTGGCACCGACAGCAACCAGTTGCGCCAGCACCGTGCCTAGTTGAAATGTCGAGTACGCAGAGGAGGCGGCGCATGCAGCGGCCTCTCAGAGCGATAGGGCCCGCGAAATAGTTGAGGATATTCGGACACAGTTTGTGAACAACAGTGTTTGCATGCGTATGTTTTTGCCGAAGCTGTAACGTTATCTGCTTTTTGGAGGAATGAGAGGCGTATGTTCGGCTATTAAAATGGGATTGTTTTTGCACGCTGTTGGCTCTGTCAACCCCACCGAGTCCGCAGCAGACAGGGTAAGGCTGAGCAGTCAAAAACAAGGCTCTCTCTCACAGGACTGTTAGCTAGCTAGTTACCCGGCTAAGTTAGCAAACTTATTGCATTATTGCAGCACAGCATATATGTTGTAATTAGTGGCTTGCTTTAACTTACTATGCTGTCAAGAAAGATGTTAGCATGCTGACTGAGTTCAGTTGCTAACTGCGATAGCTAACGTACCTAGCATTGTTGAAGTAAAGGGACACTTATGAGCCAGGGCCTTGCTCTGTTGTGTTTATGGTAAAGGATTGACATTTTAGCCAGAAGTGAGTTGCATAAACAATGAAAGCAGTTATTCAGGTATGAATGCTGCCACACAGGTAGACATAACAGCTAGCACTTATTGGTATTAATCTTTGCCAGCAAAACTGAAAATGGTTATATTAGTTAATGAACCTAATAGCTATTCTGTCAAGATAATGTTCGATTTTATTGTCAGTGTGTTGACAATGACATTGTTATAATCGCAGCAGTCTTACCCTTTTGACGCTACATGTTTTCGAGACATGCTGTGGTGGCAATATTATATATTGTTGTGCTTCTTATGGGTACACTAATGATGCATAATTTGAATGATGTATTGATTAGTCAGCATCCAGTACTGGTCCTTCTCCACAATTAACATAGGGTATAGCCTAGGCTATATTTAGTCAGTAATCATTCTTGGTCATATGACTGTTCAGTGAAAACTTCTAAGTGTGCACAACATGAGTATGAAACCACAAAATTGCAAACTACTAAGTAAGACTAATTTATAAATGTGTGTGGAAACGCAGCAGATTTCGCATTATGTTGTTGCAAGCATGTTCGACTTACAGTAGCATGAGTAAATAGATGCAGTAACAACATTCTGCATTCATGGTTCTGCATTTTTGCTGATAAGAGACTCAAGGATACATCACAACTACTTCATAAGCGAGACTAAATCAATTTTAATGATAATCTAGATTAAGGCCGTAATAGGCATCCCTGTCACATAATTCCCTAATAATTTGCAGTTACTGTAAATGTGAGCTATTTGTCAATCCATTTGTTGTAAAAAAAAAAAAAAAAAGGTTGGAGAGAACCTCTCAGTAATTACCCATACCAGGACGTAATCAGTCCTTTCATACAAGATAGCCCTGTCTTTGTTTTATCAGTAGCTATTGTGCTCAAATATCTCTGAACTGGGCATCCTTTCTAAATCTTATCTACAGCCTGATTATATGCATTTCTTCTAGTTTAACCAGTTTATCCACAAGACCTGTATTGTTTCAGTTTCCCGATTTGTCAAAAATCACTTCCTGGTGATATGAGCTTTCTCATCGTGATGTATTCAGTGGCTGTTGTTTATCAATCCAAATACTTTATTGATCTCTGGATTGGGAGGGGATTGGGTTTGTTACATATGCTCCATTCTCGATAGGGCTACACGATATGAGGAAAATATGCAAAATGCGATAACGTTGAATGGCGATAACGATATTGCTTGCGATAAACAGATATTGAAGTATACTCAGTTCTGCATTTCACACAACAAATTGCATGTTGAATTTAAAACAAATGAAAGGAAATCATTTCAAACTTTCTTTTATTGAACAAATTAAACATTGAATAAAAAGAGTGACATTTACCCTACCTAACATTATAAAGTGCAGTTTTCAACTAACAGAACAAATCTCTGAGTGTCTTTCGCAATGTGTCGCAGCCTTTGGCGATGTGTATATTGCACCAGTTAATGTCGCAATGACAATAAAAAAAACATATATTGTGCAGCCCTAATTCTCAAGTAGAAATATATAAATAAATAAAGAACAAATAGAAATAAGAAAGAAAATAGAATAGGAAATATTGAAACAAATTAAAAGTAAGAAATATTTATGTGAAAATAAAAATATGTGCATTATATATATATTATATTTTATATATTATAAAAATGTGCATTATTTAGGTAGCTCACCTGGTTGAGCTTGCGCTCCATGCAATAAGGCTCAGTCCTTACAGCAGCGGCCTGGGTTGGATTCCGACCCGTGGCCCTTTGCTGCACGTCATCCCCCTCTCTCTGCCCTCTTTCCTGTCCTCAGCTGTCCTATCCAATGAGGGCCAAAAGCCCAAAAAATGATCTTTAAAAAAAATAGAGATATGAGTACTACAATATATACAACAGTGTAAATAATATTAGTGCTGAAAATTGGGTCTATTGTGGAACCAACAGTTCTATGTCTAAGCTTTATTGTAGTCATTTAAAGGTCCCATATTGTAAAAATTAAGATTTACATGTCATTTTTTCATTTTAAAGTTGAGGTGCTATATAAATACTGTGCCTTTAAATGAGCCGTCAGGACTTTGTGTGGTCGTGATGTCACAACTATACCATATACTATATATACTGTAGGTAGCATTCCCGGCAGCAATGACAAGATCTGGAAACGCTGGACCAACCAGAGTAGAATGGGTTTTTTTGGGAGGGGGGCTTAAAGAGACAGGTGCTAAAATTAAGCATCTAAAACAGAGGGTAAATACAGGTATATTCAGACAGACAGAGTATGAGTTAGTGTATTTCGATCATTTAAGTGTGTAAACATGTTAGAAACCCAAAATACAAGTAGGAATGAAACTTTAGAAATAACAGCTAGAGTTTGTCTAAATCTTATATCTAAAAGTGCTGGCAAACATACCATATGTTCTAACTTTTAGATATGAGGCAACTTGTGCTTGTTGAACTGACCTCCTCAGCTGTTAAAGTTTGTTCTTTGGGGGGAGTGTATGGCATTAACGGTTGCTAGTAACGCATCAGTGGTGTTTTATTATGCATAACCTTGATGACTATGAAAGAGCACCTTTCTTTGTTGCAGGACGGAATGATAAATAAGGGGTCAGCGAGGTCTTGCATCAGCTAACTTGCCAAGTCCTACAGGCCGGTGCTAAGTGGATCAACTCTGACTGTGCAGTCAGAATGAACTAAGAACTGTAGCCACTTATCTCCAGGAACAGTATTTGATAGTCACCAGGGAATTTGTGAACTGTTCTCATTGTCTGCTCATTTCATCAGCTGCTCATTACTAAGGTTTATTATTTTCAAACGCAGCAATCATTTCTGGAATGGTAACCAAATCTGCCTTTAATCTGGTAGAGTATTGCATGAGAGAGGTGGATAGTTTCATTGTTGCCTGTTTGGATCGGAGACAGGTAGAATCTAGTCTGTCCGTATTCTTTGCTGTCTGTCTTTTAAGGTAAAAGTTATTTAGGAATGCTCTCCTTACATGACTTACATGTTTTTTAGGTTCAGCTATATGATCAGACTGATCTCAATAAGTGCCGTATGTATGACACGCCAATTCGTATGCCATTTGGGCGTGTTGTCAAGACGCATAATCGCTTTTTAGTGTGTTTATCAACGCCGTTTGGCCTCCATTGACTTACATTACCTTGCAATTGTGTGTCAATTTACGCCGTAGCGAGTAGTATGAAAGCCCGAAAATCCGCATAGGGAGGTTGGTTGGGGTGTTGGATGGGTCAAACAACACAGGACTTTCACCCAGGAGACCGGGGATCGTGTCCCACGTGTCACGTTTCCTAAACCCAACCCTGTTATGGTTTTCCTAAACCCAACCGTCCGAAAAGCGATTATGCGTCTTGATAACATGCCAAAATGGCATACGAATTGGCGTGTCATACATACGCCGCTTATTGAGATCAGTCTGCAACCCGTCCGCTATATACGGCGTAGACATACACGCGGATAGCTCAAAATGTGTACAGATAAAACAAACAAACAAAAAAGAAAAGAAAAAAAGGGTATGAAGGGTAAGGGGTTATTGGGATTATAATGGGGCAGGAGTACCTTATTGCAAATCTTGGGCTAGATTGAGATAATATTTTATTTTACAGATTCTATCTTATTCCATTTGCATATGTGATCTCTGATTGTAAAATAATTTTTTTTTTCCATTTACAAAATGTGTTCTATTGTTAATAGCCACGCATTTAGTTTTGGTGGATTTGGCTGTTTCCATGTCCTTGTCACCTGCTTTCTGGCCGTCACACGCAATGTGTTTAAAAGATGCATGTCCACCAATTTTATCTTTCCTAGTAGCAAATAACAAAAATATTTTCTAGCTCCATCAGAGGTTCTTTTAAGTCAATAATATACTTTGGGGTTTTCTCAATCTCTTTCTGAAAGGACATAAATGTGGACATAAGAATTGTGTAAGAAATGTGTGTGTATAGTTTGCTACATGTTCCCCACATCCTCTCCAGCAACTATTTCCTGCTAAGGGGTGACATTTCCCATGCTTATAAGGTGTAATCAAATATATTTCATTCTTATTTTCCAAGCAAATTTCATCCAGTATTTATTAATTTATTAATTAATGTCTTAAAGGCGCATGAACTGATAAAATCTAAAAAGATTGCTGGGCTAGGAAAGGGCTAGTAATATCTCTCTCAAAAACATTTGTTTAAGTATTTACAGGTGAGAAGTTATATTATGAAACATCTTGAAGAGGATAAATCAAAAAATGCCTTAATACATGACATGATTGAAAGAAAAGTTTTCAAATATCTACAAAATATTGCAAAAGCTCACCATTGTAGATAATATAATGTCAAGTAGAAATGGGAAAAAGAATTAAATAAAAATAAAAACATCAGCAGAAGATTGGAAAGAGTCCATAACTGGAAACTGTCACCTAATTTTTTAAAGATTACATGGAGCACTATTTCTTCACGAAGGCCTATTTATGAAACCCTGAGCCCCTTCAGTACTCGGCTGTCTTTATGCAGCGCAGGCTAAAGACCCAAACAATCTAGATGGTTATCTGTATCGAATTGCAAGAAGGACTCAGCCTGCCAAGTATGGTACTCCACATGGTGGAGGGTAGTAAGTGAGTCAGTGAAAACAGCTGAAGTAATCAGAGACAAAGTGGAGAAACAGAGCATCATGTGTTTAAACATGTTAAATCCTGTTGTTAAATGTTGGGGCTGTTCTTTTTTGTAAATGACATGTTAATAAGGTTGAAACAGCTGTTGAGAAATGACTAATCTTTCGGGTTTGAGGTTGTGGACACATTTGTAAGCAGCTCAGCAGCTTGGTTTCTGCTGATCTGGTGTGTGACGAATCATTCCTGTGTTACTGCTCTGTGTCTGGCTTTTTCAGTGCTTTTCTTGCCATTCTCTCCAGGCCTCACACACCTCTCACCACCCTGTATGCCTTACAGTATCATCATGCAGCGGCCCAGCTAGGAGCTCGCTCTCTGCTGCTGCTTGGAAATTTCCGTAGAGCAATCTCTCTCTCTCTGTGTGTGTGTGTGTGTGTGTGTGTGGGGACATAGAAAAAAAAGGGAGGGAGAGAGGGAGGCAGGGAGAGGGAGTGAGAGTATGTTTGAGAGCTGTTTGACTTCTTTTGTGGGATAATGACCGAGGAGGTTGGAGGGACTTGTCTGGGATTTTTTTGGACCCTGGATCATCATGCCTCACAATCTGGGACCTGTGCTGGTAATCTTTAGAGAGCAAAACTATCTTTCTATAAGGACTTTGTCTAGCTAATCATTAAGCTAATCTAGAAGAAAACGTGAGGGATCTTCCTGGAAAAATCCACAGACTTTTCTCATGAGAGGATTTTGATTACAGTGCTCCTTGTCTTTTGGCACTATGCAGATCTATCTGATCTAATTATGGTCTTGCCTGTGTCCCTGTCCATGAATATGGCAGGTATTATAAGTCAGGTTTACTTTTTAATCAGGCATGGTTGCTATTTTGCTATATTGACGGTTAAAACAGACTTTTGTAGTGGAGTCAAATGCCTAATTGATTTTTGATGAAAGAGGACTGTCGAGTCAAACACATTCTGAAATTTTGAAGCTCTGATTAGGCCTCAGCTAAACCTTTGAGTTGAAATTGTGTATTAGAGCTGCGGCAACATACTGAGTTGTTTTGCTGGTTGCCGTTCAGAAATTTGCACTTGATATGGGGCTTAAACACCTTTCCACCACAAGTGGCTAAGTTGTTTACTTCAGAGCTAAGTATAAATGTTGGCTACAACTTAGATATCTGCAGTGTTATTATTATTATTCTAAATCAAAGATCAGGGCTAGGCATGTAAAAATTGCTCAGTTCCAATCCTATACTACATACTAACTGTGCAAAGGATGCACTATATACTAATCTTTATAGTATACAGTTTTTTTTTTTTTTGGTAAGTATATCAACTTTTACTGTATAATAATGTTTTTGCAGCTTTGAGTATTCCTCCCTTTTATTTTGTGAATTGCATTGTGGGACAGTAATGTACATCAACAGCACTCTCAAAAAACTCTAAGTATGCATACTGACTTTCTTTGAGAATACTGTTTTGTCATTTTTTCAGTGTGTAAAAACTACACACCATACATAGAGGATGGTACCTGTATACTACTTAAAACCTGTTTAGAAATATGTATTTAATGTATGGAACTAGGACACTGTGAAGAAAAAGCCCCTGGAAAAATAAGAAATGTGTCAGGAGAAGTCACGAAGCCACAGGCTTATATAACGGACCTCCTCTCAACTTAAGGAGAAAAAAAAAGAATAAAGAAAAAAAAACTTCTAAACTGAAGAAAAGGAGGACACAATTAACTAGCTCAATAACAATTAATATCAGAAATAGGCATTTTTTACAGTAGACATGTCACAGTAGGAAAAGCAAAGGTGTAAATAGTAAGATTAGAGCTGGTTCAGTGTCAGGGTCCTGGTATTGCGCATGCCGGCTCACTAGGACACTTGAATAGAACAGAGATATTGTCAGTGTTACCTGTCAGGTCACCTGTGCTCTTTGTACTATGTAACAAAATGCAGGCAAAAGAGGGGACACTCTAAAAATGACTCAAGAAACTACCATCAGTTGTAAGATTTTTTTTGGGACAAAAAGTAGTAGCAGTTTTTGCCCTGCTAGTAAGAACTAGAGGATGGAGACCCGACCCGGGACCCAAAGGGCCGGGTTCGGACAGATATTTAGAAATGATGTTCGGGTTCGGGTCGGGCTCGGTCACATCAGCGCGATAAGGCATTTGTTGTAAAATGGTGCTTCGGCTCCTTTAAGAGAGCTCTGTGTGTGTGTGTGTGTGTGTGTGTGTGTGTGTGTGTGTGTGTGTGGAAAGTGGGCAGAAGAGAGATAGAGGAAGCAGACGTGTAGATGCGACCGGAGCCGAGTTGGTGGAAGAAGTTTAAGTAAAACATTTCCGAATGCCTTCCTACAGTTGCTTAATAAAAGCGGGCTTTCCATACAAACAAACGTACATGCCTCATTAGTATGAGAAAAAAACAAGATTTTAACTGTGTCGGGCTCAGACATAAATATCTTAATGCCTGTCGGGCTCGGATCGGGTTCGGTTACTGCTGTGTTGGACGCGGGCAGGGCTCGGACAGAAAAATGCGGCCCGATCCGCACTCTAGTAAGAACATAGTGCTCTCACGATGACAGTTAGTTGGTCAGGTCAAACCACTTTGGTTGTCTGGGCTAAGAAGCAACAAGGATTTTAGTACTTAACCATGAAATTAAAATTGAAAGACCTAAAATGAGAAGGTTCCACCAGGAAAAGAACTGAAACCAAATAAAATTGAATTAAACATAAAAATTCAGAACAATAGGACAAATTGCCAATGTTCATAATTCTGATTAGCTTCTGGAGTGACATCCAATGCAAGACAGGTGCTCTGCCTCAGAGTCCTCTGCTAAAGTGACAATAGCTCATGAACAGGATCAGCAGCACTCCCAAAAACACAAAAATGTTATGGCCTTGGTTAACCAATTTATTTTTCATCATTACCCAGCTGGGTAAACACTCGACTGGGCTGTGTAGTTAGAGGGTAGAAGTACATAATGTAATAATAATGTGCTGTATTTAACCCCAAATCCCTTGCCAGTACTTTATTACGCTCTGGTAATCTCAATTGAACTTGTTCTACAGCTCCTAAAAGCAGTTGACATTGGCAAATATTTCCCAAACCATTTTTGTTCTACTTTTTAGTTGGACTTAATGGAGATCAATTTAGAGATTTCTTTTTACTTTGGCAATGAACCGTGTTTTGTTGATCAGTGTAAAACACAGAACAAACGTAATTTCACCCTGAGTCAAAAAATAAAATCAGGGTGAGAGGCATATTTTATAGGGATGTCCAGATCTGATCACGTGATCGGAAATCGGGCCCGATCACGTGGTTTCAGACTCGATCGGAATCGGACGTTACCTCCCGATCAGGACTCGGATATATATGTATATATATTCTCATTATTTTTTTAACACATCTATAGTTATGCAGTGGCACAGAGTTAGACCCTTTTGACTCCAATAGAAACAGCAACGCGTGCGGCATGACATCACTTTGTTGCAGAGACGCTATTGGTTAAATGCCGGCAAAGTAGAACACGGAAGCAGCTTGAAGCGGAAAGCGCGAGTATGTCTGCGGTCTGGAGGTATTATAAAGTTGAATTATTATAGAAGTATCGGATCGGGACTCTGTATCGGTAGATACTCAAAATCAAATGACTCAGACTCAAGGGCAAAAAAACCTGATCGGGACATCCCTAATATTTTATTGGCACTGCAAACCGTAACCGGATGCCTTGAGATGGCGTTGCATTTTTTTTTTTTAAGTTGAGGTGTTGATCATACTTTCCTTTTTTTAAAGTGACACTGCTTCTCTCTTTCAGAGCCTACTGTACTGTGAAGGCATTAACAACCAGAGCTACGTCTGTGAGTCCGGACACTGCTGTGGGAAGTCTCAGTGCTGCAGCTACTACTATGAGCTCTGGTGTAAGTATCTTGTTTTCCTTTTTGTTCTTCTTCTAACCCCTATTTTCCACCGGGCGTGTCTGCACTGTGTTCTGGACCCCCGCGAGCGATCACGGGCATTCAAATCAATGCTTGATAATCCACCAGCCGCGCCGCGTCCCAGAAGCGTGCGTGAAGCGGCGCTCCTCTCCGCTAAAGATACGCGCCAGGTCTTTTTTCACCCGAGTCCGTCTGAATAGACCTGTATTCATCCTCTGTCTGAAACGCTCTGATTTAGCACCTATCTCTTTAAGCCCCTCTCCCTAAAAAGCCCAGTCTGCTCTGATTGGTTAGTGCTACCAGGTCTTCCACAATCCGCATCTGCAATCACGGCCTCTCTACACCATCGTTGCAGCCGGGGAACTGTAACGGAACTGTAGTGGCATTTTCTACCTATATGTAGTATAGTTCTGACATCACAACCGTACTGAAGTCCTGACGGCTCGTTTAAAGGCACCGTTTCGAAATACCGGGTGCGTGCATTTCTCTGTGGATTGAGTGTTTTGTGTTTTTCATACTTTCACAGTATTTATATAGCACCTTGACCTACTTTATAATCCAAAAAGACAGTCTCACTTTTTACAATATGGGACCTTTAAATACTACTTCAGAGGCTTTTTTACTACATTTCTACAGTAAATTATCTACAGCTCTTTACTTGTTGTTAAATATTGTATTGTAAATGTATGTATCAGCTGTATTTCATTCCAGTTTTTCAAAATGTTAAAACATTTGCAATGAACTATATATTCAGGTATGTTGTGTATTAGTTGTAACATGATGAACTGTGGGAACATGTGTAAGTGCAGTATTAAATGTCTTACTTTACTTACTTTACGTGTTTGGAAAGTGTTCTTTAAAAGTCTGTGACAACGTAGGCTAAATTTCTTCACAAGGCAGCAATGAAATAAGATCTTTGGCATGCTCTTTGACATTATGTCTATCCATGCTCCAGCAGTGTTGCTGAACTGACCCCTTAAGCTTTTGAAATCGCCTTGTCCAAATCTACCATGACATAGTTCTTCCTCAGTTTCATTAAGGTCATTAGGATTTGGTCAACAACAGGCATTGGTTTTGGGGTCGGGGCAGGATTCATGGTTTTAAACTCAAGTAATGGAATCCTTGTATACAAGAGGGAGTATGTTTCCAAAATGCTCTCCGCGACAGGGTGTGAGAATGGTGCAGTAATCGTGCTACACGTGCTGACGGGCTCTTAGGCCAGCGACAGACTGGATGCGTGGCGTGAGCGTGTCAGCTGCGTGGCGTGTCTGTTTTTATTTTGGCTCCCATGTTAACAGGTTAGAGCTTGCAAACTGCCTGCGTGACACGCACGTCTCACGCGCCGATAACGCGTGCCTGTTAGAAATAGAACCAACACCTATTTTTCGCGCGACACGCAAGCGTGTTGGAAGCGTTTCCAGGCAAAATAGAATACGAAAAGATGTTTATAGTCATTTTGACACAAATACATATTAATAAATGACATGTTGATGTTTGAAAGTATCTAGGTTTTGATATAAATGTAATTTAAAAAAAAAAAAAAATCGATTTTCTAATATTGCACCTGTCAATACAGAATGAAATATTCTGTAGCCTATTTTGCCGTCAATACTGCTGACGTTGTCTTTGCTGTAATCAAATCAGTATATATTTATGTTTAACATGGTATTTCATTTTATCAATGGGAAACATACATGTGTACAGACAAGGCTAGCAGCAGCAGCACCGCGTCAGACACGTTTCTGGTGTGTAAAGACATAGAAAAATCCACGCAGCTGACACGCAACAAAAATGCCACGCTCAGGCCACACATCCAGTCTGTTGCCGGCCTAAGGAGTAGCTGTGGTCCTCGCTTCCAGGCTCCAACCATGATGTTTTAGCAGCACCAGGTTGTGATGTGGAGCAGAACTACTCGCTTATATTAATAGCATCAAGCTCACCAGATGGCAACACATACAGTTAATATTACAGCATAAATTATATTATCACAGCTTTGATCTTGAATTCTTGGACTGCAACATTATGTAGTTTTAATGACATATTTTTCTTTATTTTTTCTACATGCAGACCTTACACTATATGTTACCCTAAGTTATTAGGTAACACTTTATAATAAGGGTACAAAACGCAGGTGTAAGAAATGCATAACTTGTGATGATTTAATGCAGGAAGTAATGCAGGATGTATCATGAATTCCTGTTGCTCAAAAATAGTCATTATGAGTTGATGTGATTAGTTATGTTAGCCCACATTTACTGCATACATGTATTTACATGCCACCAAACGAGTTTGAACCCAGTTACATAGAAAAGGACATTTCAGTCTCATGCATTTCATTGTTGCCTGTTCTCAGAGAAAAATGAACATTTATATGTTACTGCATGATTTAAAAAAAAGCCTCATATTTCTTTGGAACCAGGTATTCTACTTTTAGAGTCTGATCAAATGCAGGGGTCTAAAATGTCCGTTTCTATGTACAGTAACTGGATTTCAGCTCATTTGGTGGCATATATATTCATGTATATGTTTTTATATGTGCCCTTTGAGGCAAGTTATGTTCTATTGTGCGCTATTAAGATATCTAAAACCATACTCATACTTTGTCACAATTTAGGCCTCTTTAAGTTATGTAGTTTTATTATGCCTCCATGCTGGCAACAGTCGTGGCTTGCATAATGTTTTTGGGTTGTCCGTCTGTCCCATTCATGAAAACGCATACCTCAGGAAGCCATGGAGGGAATTTCTTCACATTTGGCACAAACATCCACTTGGCCTCAAGGATGAACGGATTAGATTTTGGTGGCCGAAGGTCAAGGTCTCTGTGACCTTACGTCTGTCCCTTTCTGGTGAACGCGATATCTCAGGAACTCCTTGAGTGAATGTCTTCACATTTGGCACTAGCATCCTTCTGGACTGTTCACAATGGTCACAAAACAAGTTTTTGGCCATTACTTAAGAATTCCTACGCTAATTCTGACAACATTTCACACAAATGTCTTAATAGGATAAAATTATGAAGCGATGGCATTTTATATCCAAAAGGTCAAAGGTTAACTTCACTGTGACATCATAATATTCTGCAAACACACTTCTCTGGCCATTATTCAACACCATAACTCAGGAACAGAAGGGCAGATTGTGACAATATTTCTCATTTCGTCAGATACTGAATTGGTGACACTAATCTTAAACTGTGGTGATTGCATAGATCTTCTCTGCTGCCAGGTTGAAGGTGTGTGTGTGAAGCATTCATGTTTTGCCAATTTACTACATATGAGTCTAGACATACATGGATGTAAACTGCAACTTGGTTGGCAGAGACATAAACATGTTTTTGAAGCCAAGTTTTTGCTTTCTACTGCTGTTTAGACTGGATTCTAGATAGTACAGTTCCACAAATAATGCCTTTGTAGAAAATTAGGACTTCATATCATACAGAAAAAGCACAGATTGTTCTTAAACAATCACATTATGCTGGTGTAATAATATGGTTTTACATATTGGGTTGCTTCATAGAGGAACCTCTCAGCCCCTTGTTCTAGAAATAAAAACTGTACTTGGACCTCTCAGTGATGATTGAAGTTATGTCATCAAATTTGAAATGCAATACATATAGTGTACAAGCATGTGAATGTTTCACTAGAACCAGATGTTGGCATTATTTGATCTGCAGTGTTATGTTTGTGTTAGCAGCATGCCCTTTATGTACAGTAGAGTTCTACATTTCCATTATCGTATAGCACAATCTTTCCTGTTTGGACCTATTCATCACCCTGTGAGTTTATTTTATCGATCACATTTACTTTTGATCTATTTTGCTGGAGTTCCATTTTAAACATAACATGACAGTGTTGATCTTCCTCTCCCCTCAGGGTTTTGGTTGGTATGGGCGATCATCTTCATTTTGAGCTGCTGCTGTGTGTGTCACCATCGGCGCACCAAACACCGGCTGCAGCAGCAACAACGGCAGCATGAGATTAACCTCATCGCTTACCGCGAAGCACACAACTACCCCTCTGTGCCCTTCTACTTCAGTAAGAGCTACCACTCCAACACACACAACATGATGATATGTAACTATTTTATTTTTTTGATTATTTTTTGGGCATTTTTAGGCCTTTATTTACAGGACAGCTGAAGAAATGAAAGGGGAGAGAGAGGGGGGAATGACATGCAGCAAAGGGCCTGCTCATCAAAAAAACAACACACACAAAGTTTGCCACTAGTGAACATAGTGGAGCGTTTAGCAGCTAAAGAGACAGACATTTTTTCTCCAGAGTTGGCGGAGAGCAAAACGGAGCCAAAAGTAGAGAGAAAATTGGACTTAATTTTGCCAGGTGGACAGAAACGCGACTCCAAATGAATGCTAATGTTGCTCTGTGTCTGCAATATGAGTAAGGAGTCAACTGTTTGCTAACAAGTTTGCTACAGCAACTTTATACGGTGATATCAATGTTGTTTACAGCTGGGTGGCGCTCCCCTCCCAAAAAAAAACAACACACAACTTTAGCTACTTAAAGGGGAACACCACGTTAAATGAAGAATTCCACTAGTTTTTTTCCATGGCCGAGGAACGTTCAATCAATATTTGTGAACATGAGCTACTCTCTCTCAAAGCCAGAAACCAGAGATGTAAGTCTAAAACTTGTGATGCCATCAAGTATAAAGTCTGGAGCTGGAGCTCCTGAAACAGAAAATGTACAGATATTCTCAGAACATTCCCCTGGGTGCTCTCAGTGACATCTATAACATCTTTCCCAATTCATTGCCCATAGAGCAGTTCAATGGCATCACACATTCTAGTTTTAGCACTGTAGTTTTTGGATTTGAAAATATTTTTGGACTGTCTTAGACCATAGAATTTAGTTCCCCTTTAAAATACATGAATACTACTCCGTGAACGTCAACTAGTGTGAACTTTGTTATCACAGAAACAATTTTGTTTTATAAACTTAAAGTAATGTGTAGTTACCACCAGTCAAACAAAATAAAATTGATAATGATAAGGAACTAGAAACTGAGCAGAGCTGAGAGTGTCATTTTTGTCGACATTGACATCGTTGACATATTTTTTTAATGTTGGTTTGCTTATCATTGTCAAGTCAGCTTGAGGGACTAAATAAGGCTTCCTGGTCAGAATACCAGGTTTACACCTAAAGGCTGTTTTATGCTTCTACGTCAATTCCACGCCGTAGCTACGCCGTCGCTCCTACGCCATCGCTCCTACGCCGTCGTGACCCTTTCGGAGTTCTGCGTCGGGGTTGAACGTGTTTCTTTGCATCACGGTGCATTTCACCGCCAGAATGCTAGGGGGTGTGTGGTCTTTACAAACGGATAACCCCGTCATTGTAACCACAATATGTCTGAGTTTATTTGCGAAGCTTATGTCAATGAACTAGCATGTTGCTACTCCCCACAGTAGGCACAGGACGAGTTGACCAATCACAGTCCTTGCGGTCTGCGTCGCCTCGACGTGAGGTTACAAGTTTTGGAGGTGTGCGTCAAGCTACGGCGGAGGGCTCGGAGAGGGGTTCGCATCGACGCAGAGGGGTCTGCGGGGTTATGCCGTCGATTCGACGCAGAAGCATAAAACAGCCTTAAGTTGATGACAAGTATTTATGGTTGGTTGAGGCAGGTCCTAAACCTCTCTCCCCCAAACATCTTAGCTTGGAAGAGCTGTCAGTTCTTTTCAATGGGACAAAGAATCGCCACACTGAACTCATTAATCTTCCCTTTGTAAAAAATAAAATAAAAAGTTCTGTTGTACAGAAGCACTTTTTGGTACCCAGAAGTGCACACAGTATATACATTGTTTGATCATTAAATCTGTTTGTATACATTTGTATTACTTGACCCCATTACTAAGCCTACCAGCTGTGTATGACTCACAGTACATCTGTGTCAGGTCTGCTGAGGTGACGATGTCATGTAGTCCACCCACTTCCTTCATTGTTTCTTGGAAAGAAAAACTTGGGGCTGAACTGAATAACTTTTTTCAAGAATATTAATTTCTAATCAGTAGTCTCCTCGTTACATCAAACTAAGGAATTTAAAACTAGTGACAAACAAAGCAGTGGTCCCTGGCTCAAATGTAATGTTTGCACTGACATGTATCCCTGGTTTCACACAGCGTCAGAACCTTCCCTGTTTGCATGCCCCAGTTTTCAGGAAACGGTCAGCATTGCTGTTTTGGTACCTCGCCAGTGTTACGACACCATCTCGCACAGTGCTGCAACAATCTTCAGCACAGAATTGACCCAGAAATTAGCTTGTTTTGTCACATTTTTCCCTCTATTGCTCTATGAATGTTTGAATAGTGGTCCAGAAAGTTCAGTGAGGTCATACTGAAATATTTAGGAATCAGGCAGTGGTGTTTACATAAAATAAAACATTAGTTTCAGGGCATATTCAAATGTATGCTTTTTCTCTTCAGGGTTTCTGCCAAACTACCTCCTGCCTGACTACGAAGAGGTGGTCAACCGGCCACCGACTCCTCCCCCTCCCTACAGTGCCTTACACACAGGCCCATCATCAGTGGCTTCTAGCCCACTGGGTCCTGAGCAGCAGGAGAGACACTGTCCAACCATCCAGCCCACTCCGGTGCCCCCGGTCTCTGACAGTCTGTGTTGCAGACCCAGCATAGAGGAACCACAAACCCCCACCTTAGACTTGAGGCCAAAGCCTGACAACAAGCCCATGCAGACAGCACAAGATTCAGGCATGATACTGCTGTCAGATGGGCTCAATAGGGAGGGACTAACCAGCCAGGAGAAAAGAAGTGAAAGTGGGGACGACTCCTGCAAGGACCATCTGCTAAAGGACCCGTCAGAGGGTTCTGCTGAGGACAAAGACCGACTCCCCAATGGTAGGAGGAGGCGATTCACAGGTGACTCTGGGATTGAGGTGTGTGTGTGCGGCACACGTGGGAGCAGCGGTTTTAGTGGAGCTGTAGGGACAGGCCAGGAAGGCAAGGAGTTGAGGGAGCTAGAGAGCCTGCTGGGGCACGAGGGAGATGACAAAGAGGAGGAAGAAGAGGAGGGGGAGGAGGCGGGCGACTTCTGCGACAGCTGTGGCCATCGAGCCTCCTTCAGTGGGGAGGAGGAGCAGGCGCTGGGCGGGCTGGAGAGGCGGGTCGCACGTGGGCCGTCAGGATCTCCTCAACCGGCTCACCAGATAGGCAGCGCCTCGCTCCACCCTCCAGTGTGCCTCCTCCTCCACACCATCAACGAGCAGGAGGGACCGCACCACAGCACCAGCACTGAGCCGCAGGGCTGAAACACAGTCAGCACACCTTTGTTTCATTGAGGGAAGGAGAGAGCACTTGAGACAGAGCATGGAGGCATATGCTTTTGTATTTGAGCAAATGTTTTATGACTAAATACTTTCTGAGCGAGTATTTTTATGAATGTGTGCATCTTAGATAAAACAGGGGTGGGAGCAGGCGGGGGAATGTCAACTAAATATGATTAAAATGCAAAGGTTGAGAAAGCCTTCTCCTCCCCACACTGGAACAGTGGCCTTAACCTGTGTATTATGAGTTATGTTTGGGCAGTTGAAGCCCTTTAACAGCCTGTGTCAATTGAGACTACACACACACACACACACACACACACACACACACAGTGTCTTTCAGTTGTCCTTCTCATGCAACGGAAGCTACTGACACACTGTCTGAAGCTGTGACGTCAGGACAGGACGTTAGGTGCCCAGGATGAATGCAGCCTTCCTCACCGCCAGGTGCTTGCAACAGTTCTGCAAAGCAGTTCTCTGCAGGCAGGAAACTACAGTACGTAGTGACAAAAAAACACAGCAGGAACATTTTGGATGAGTGCAATGTGGATTTACCACAGTGTGTGCGTATGCAAACTGATCCTGTACAGGGACACTATAACAAGACTGTGTGGGACGTCCCGTACATACTTCTAAAGTGCTTTTCAGCGTTTAGAAAACGCTCTGCCTTGTCTGTTTTTGTTGCGCTCTATCTGCCCTGCTAGTGATAGAGAAGTGTAAGTGCATTTACAAATCTTGATGTGAGCAGTTCCTATTTTGCACAAAGTGTATTTATCTTTATGAATGAGCTTTTAGCTAAACAAATCAAAACAGAAAATGCTTTCATTACTTCAGTCTTAAATCGCAGTACATGATTTAGTGTCTTAGGGTTTTGTTACATCTGTAAGAAATGGACCTCTGTGGATTGTTATGGAATGCAACCGATTCACTTTGTACACAATCATTTTTAAATTAATGAATCTTTGTAGTATGACTACCCAGAAAAATGCAGAACTTTGATGAACAATGATACTTTTCTTAGAGATTACAACTGAGATGGGCAACGTCAGACCTCAAACTTTGGTGTGAGTCACTTAAATAGTTTACCGCCTAAACCCACTATACAGTATAAAATGCTCCTCCTCCAGTTGAGTGGAAAAATACGCGTTTGGGGACTTAAGTTTTAGTTAATTCAGTTTGGATTAAAAAAAACAAAAAAAAAACAGAAAAAAGCATAGATTCAGATAAGGTAATAAAATAATAGTTTGATAGTTGTCCTTGGCTTTTCTTAATATCCAAATATCTATAAATAAGAGTTTTGCACAAGAGGATTTTTTTTTTATGGACAAACAATACAATAAGTTAACAAGCAATATTTATAATGATATATACCAAATAGTTCTGTTAATGTATCTTCTTTGGAAGACTTAGTTTGAAACGCCTTTAAGAGCTTAAATGTTTTAAATCCAACCTTAATCCAAATCTTACAGCGGCTGTTATAGATTAGATGTTGATTCATGATGAATGGGCCATGGAAAATGCTATGAGCGTGCTGTGTGAAACTTACAAATTAAGTGAAATTTTAGTTTTCCCACTCTCTGAAATTAATTGGAACTTGGTGATGCTACATTTCATCATCATCCACGTGTTCTTTTTTTTTTCCAATTTCCTCGTAGCACCCTAAAAATTCAAAGCACAAATGTTTCAGTCATTGGTCTCACAGATTTCTATATATACCCTAAAACAATCTAACTGAAGAGGTCTCTCAAAACTTCTAGCACAAGTTGAAAATGTAACGTGTACTTTATGTATTAGCAGTAAGATGATTGAATCTTACACATCAATGTCTGAACACACTCTAAAATTCTTTATATGTTAATTCTTTATGTGAGCTAGAAAGTGATATTGTGTGATTGTGGTACATGTAACCAAGACAAGCTATTTTCATATCAGCTGAATCCTTTAAAAAATTGGATTCTGTATAACTGTATAAAATTTTAGAACCACTTTATATTTGAAAATGTGTTCTGTCACGTTTGTGAACCAAATAGTTGCTTTCATATTTTTTATGAAATCATTAGCTTTATTGTTACGGTCGGATTTTTTTCTCATTATGGGTATTATTTTTCCTGTTAGAATAAGATTTAACTTTTTTTTTTTTTTTTTTTTTAAATAACTTATCCTTAAGTTGTGTGAAGGGTACGTCTGACTAGTAGATAACTTGTTAAGAAGATCAGGGGCATCTTGCCAAAGACACGTTTTCTTTCTTCACCAGTGTGTGTAAGGTGGTTTTGCACATATCCTTTGAATGTTCTGACCATTAACATAAGCCATTTATTACAGCAACCAATATGGATGTATTTTCAATAAACATGCCCTTTTAAATTCATTAATTTGTATGGATTAAAAATGTATCTTTGAACTTTGACTGTAACGTTATGTTACCAGGGTCCAGCAGTGATTTAATTAAGTGAAAGACAGGGTGTGCTATTAAGCAAGAAGTCAACTGTACACTGTTCATTTTGTTCAGAGAGCAAACCACTGCTGAAAGCTTTCATCTAACGTTAACAGGTACAAATTGTGGACTTTTTAAAACTCAATGCAATGGCTGAAGAAAATCGGTAAGAACAATCTCAAAACATGCCTCGTAACTTTATTTATCGTATAGTATGTTTATGGAACTTAGCATTGGAGCGAGTGGCGTGTGTCAGATTTGAACCTTAACGTGAGACCCTAACTGTTTTTATAGCAACGTTAGTTAGCTACATTAATGACGTACTAGCTACATAATAACTTGTAACTGTGAACTTGTGGAATGAAGTTAAGTTGTTACTTTTTTGCTGTAACTAGCCAGCAGTGTGGGTTAGCAGTTAGCGTTACAGCTAACAGTAACTAACTAACGTTACATGCCATTTTACTTTCTTTTTTTAAGTGCGTGTGCAAAAGGCTTCGTTGATAGCGCCGTTCACGTGGACGTCAAGGTAATAACGTGCATCACTTACTGTACACGTTAGTTGGTCGCTAGCCTAGCTCAAGTGCTTTACTTAGCTAAAACACAGGCAATATTATTTTAAACAATGTTACTTAGTTCAGCACTGTTCTTCAGTAATGCTTGTCTCGAGGTGAATTCACCGACCAAAGTACAGATTTGAAGTAGCCTATGATGAGTCAACGGTCAAATTAACATTAACTGATAAGAACCTTTTGTATGACGAGGAGCAACTATATAACTAGCTAGCCTTTCTGCACTCAAACAGGAGTATTATGGCAAGGTGCTGAAGAACACCGCAGACCTGAAGAGTAATGCCTGTGTAGCGCCAGCCAAGCCCATCCCTGCCTTCATCCGCCACGCTCTGAAGAAAGTACACCCTGACGTCACTGCCAGGTCACTGGACTGTTACACTGTTGCTTCCGAGTTGTTTACACTGCAACAATCGCTGATCCACAGGTGGTTACAGTGGGTGTCCTCCTCCCTCAGGTACTATGGCTGTGGGCTGGTGGTGCCAGAGTGCTTGGAGGGCTGCAGGATACTGGACTTGGGAAGTGGAAGTGGGAGGGACTGCTACATGCTAAGTCAGCTTGTGGGCGGGAAGGGCCATGTCACTGGGATTGACATGACTGAGGACCAGGTACTCTACATCAGCATCACAGTATGGCTATGGTGCACAGTGAACTGTCATTGATGTATACAAAAAAGTAAAATAAAATGTGTGAAGGCTAACTGTCTTGTGAACAATAGCTTTCCTATTCTGGATTTAAAAAGACAAAATTCTGCTCCCCGGTATGTATGTACTTTGGAATTATGTATGCAATTCAAATTCAGATTCAAATGCAACAGCTTGTTCTCTTCTAGCTTGACATTGCCAGGACATATGTGGACTATCACATGAAAGAGTTTGGCTACAAAAAGCCCAATGTCAGTTTTGTCCAGGGCTACATTGAGGCCCTAACAGAAGCGGGTCTGGAAAAGAGCTCATTTGATATCATTATGTACGTATTTCTTGTCTCTTTTTCTCTGTTTCTTTTTTGTATTTTAATGCTGTGTAATTCTAGAATTGTGTTGAAATGTTGATTTTCTGCCATAGTTCCAACTGTGTGGTGAATCTCTCTCCAGACAAGAAGCGAGTACTGGCGGAAGCCTACAGTGTGCTCAAGGTACACTGCTTTAGAGTTGAGCTTTGGCCTCATTAATTAAATTAAATCTCACAAAACACAACAAGAATGCTTTGAAAAAAGGCACACAAAAAAGTAGGAATCATGAACCATTGAACCTATTAGTCTATTTAGTTTGCATATTAACTACATACACTGTTTGACTGTTGATCTTTAGGATGGTGGTGAGCTGTACTTCAGTGACGTCTACAGCAGTGGAAGACTAACAGAGGAAATTAAAAACCACAAAGTGCTGTGGGGTGCGTCAAATTAATATCCTTCTGCCATAAAATCTCACAGACACGTGCCAGAATTTTACAATGAAATTTATCTTGGCAGGTGAGTGTCTTGGTGGAGCACTCTGGTGGAAGGATCTGCTGCAATTGGCTGAAGAAGTGGGCTTCAGCCCACCACGGCTGGTTACAGCCAGCATCATCACTGTCGACAACAAAGAGCTACAGGAAGCTCTGGGTTTGATACTATTTTGTTCTTTATATGTTACTTATTCACTTATTTTTGTGTATTACATTGTTTGCTTGTTTCTAAAAAAAATATCTCAGGCTGGGTTACATAAAAAAACATTCATTTTCAAACTAAGTTAAATTGTCGTTGCACCAACATTACAATTTATTTTAAGACGTAACCTGAATTTAAACTCTCTTTAGGACCCTCTCGAAAATGAGATGACACATCTCAAGAGGTATTCCTCGTACAGTAAATAAATATCAATAAACAACAATTGCTTTTTTACTTATGTATTTATGCTTTTTTTAAGCCAAGATTTATCCAAAACTACATTTATTTGGAAGGCCTTGCACACCCATACAGGTGTTTCCACTTATTCTTGCTAATTAGACTTCTGCTCCCTGACGGGTGCAATAAAGCTTACAGAAGAGTTATGGAGATGTCACACGCCCACACAGAGGTCTAATTAGTTTTAATGAGTGAAAACACCTGTGTGGGTGGACCTTGGGTGTATAGGGCCTTTACGGTTTATGCAGGTGTTAATTGACAGGTCATATTTAACTTTATAAGTTACTACACATCTACTCTTAAGTCCTGTGGACCCAGTAAAATGTTTGAAAGCAGTGTTTTCTGGTCACCAAATATCTACGGGCCCACAAGTTGTACTGCAGTTCAGTTTCAGAGGTTTACCTGGAGCCCACATTTGCAATTCTTAAAGATCACAAGCCTGTGACCAGCTCCAACATTTCCATTGTTTGTTGCATCGTAGAAAGTGTTGTACGTGAACACCGGATGCAATTTTAATATCCATTCTATTTGTTTTTTTAAATATATATTTATATATAAATATATTTCATATTGTGATTTTTCCAGTGAGTTATGTAAATGCTAAGATCATGCTAGTCTTGTTGCTATCTTTCTCTTTTTTTATAATCTCGGTTTAGATAGTCAGGTTTTCATAATTTACGTTTACAAAACTAGGGTGTACTTGGGTTTAATTTGTGCTGCACAGCTCTGGTTAATGTTTAACGCCTGTTAATCTGAGTTATACTTAACTGTTATCACTAACTTCTAATTGTGTTGGTGCAACTTCAAGAGAAAGTTCACCCCAAAATCAAAAATACATCTTTTTTTTTTTTTTCTCTTACCTGTAGTGCTATTTATCAGTCTAGGTTGTTTTGGTGTGAGCTGCCTAGTGTTGGAGACTTTCTTTCGGCTAAACCCCACCTGCCAACCGCATCACCGCCCAGAAGGAAGCCTCCTCATGGACTCATGGGTAGAAGGAAAATAGTTCCTACATTAAAACTGGTCTGTGTATTATTTTGAGTAAGAGGTAAGATATTGCTGTTGAGTTTTTAAAATGTATTTCTTGGCGCTTTGAGCACCACAAGCCAAGTGCCATCTAATGTCATTATATTCAAGAGAAGACAGACATCTTTACGACTGATACACCAGCACTGGGCAACTCACTAACAAAAAAATCTAGATTGGTAATAGCACTACAGGCAAGAGGAAATTTGCATTTCGGGGTGAACTGGCCCTTTTTTGTCAGTTAATTGTTCAACAAATATATCACAGAAAACATTATAGATTTTTGTTGAGGTTGATTAGTGCATATATTGACTCTCTCTTACCCATTCTGGCAATACAGGCGACTATAAGTTTGTCTCTGCCACATACCGCCTGTTCAAGGTCCCTAAAGGCAACATTAAGCCCTGTCAGGTCATATATAACGGGGGCATTACAGGAGTAGAGGACAACTTCCAGTTTGACAGTCAGAACACATTCAAGGTCTGTACATGCAGTACAAGAACATCTCGATGTCTTCTGCTCATGCAAGAATGTGCAAATGATATCAGATGTGGGTGTATTTCACAGGTGGATGAAGTGGTGGAAGTTGATGGAGAGGTGGCCACCATCTTGACCCATTCCAGATTTACGGAGGACTTCACTTTCCAGCCACCGGGAGGTCCCCGTGAGTCCTGTGGAGTCAAACCTAAGGTCAGTGTTCCAACTAAATTCCTGGATGTGGAAATGTCTTTGTGTGATTTGTCTTTGAGCACTAGAGGTCAGTGTGTTTGTCGTATCAGTTCCAAGTGTGTGACACACCCAGAGAGCCCCACGGTCTACACTGTGCACATAGTCACACGCGCATGTGTGCACCAGAAATGCATGCTGCAAGTTCTTAAACACACACATACACACACACACACACACACACATACCCACTCAAACATACATACGCACACATCCACACGCACAAGGTCAAGCAGCTGTCTTGGAGTCATAACCAGACTGTGGAGTCATGCTGGGGAACCTTGAACAGGAAGGAATGTTCTCTTCTCAGCTAATGGAATACCATCTTATCAGCGCTCATGGTGATTCTCTGCAGACACACACACATCTACAAACACCACTATATATACTGTATACTACCCTCATCTTTTAATCACTCATGACATTTTATTCTGCTATTAAGGGATTTCCATTTTGTTTTTTGTGTTGCAAAGAAGTCAATTGAAAAAAGTGATTTATCTAAATTTGTCACTGGGTTTAACCTTTGGACTCTGAAGTGAAATCAGGTCTGCAATACTTGTCTCAGAAACACGTCCAGTTGGTGATTATAGTAATAAAAAGCCTTTGGTCTTGTTATTGAAAGTACAGCTACTGTGAAATGCTGATTTAATGAACAACCAGTGTTTCATAAAAGAGACACTGGTACCAGGTGTAAAGATGCACCGGAGTGCTCCGTGTGCAACAACTTTTTATTCTGTTGTTATATAGAATGTTCAGTATATTACATGGTTTTTAATGCTAAAAAAAATCAGAAAAAGTGAGAATTCACTTTTTAAACTTTTCTACATTCCTTACAATTGTCTTGGGCGAAACACACTTATTATGTATGTAATACTTACATAGAACTTTATGTAGGTAAGGTTATGTAAACTCCCTCTGATTTCTACCTTGTTGAACTGTTGATACAGGCAGGCATTATGGATCCTTTCGAGCTGGTCCATCAGCTGGAGAAACAAAGTCCAGGTTCAGCCACAGGGGGATGCTGCAGCACACAGTCTGCTGCCTGCTGCAAATGATGGTGGGAAGAGCACTGAGAAATACCGGCCCAGCATCATACTGTGTATGCATAATAACAGTAGTTTAAATCTACTGACTTAATTATGCATTAGGCAATGTCATCATACATTTGAAATGAGATTTGAGCAATTGAAATGAATCACACATAAACATGTCTTATTGATGTTCTGTGCACACTTCCCTGTCAATCTTCTTCAACTTGAAAAACTGAAAAGATGAACTTAATTTATTAATAATAATGTTGCATAAATAAAATTACTTTGGCTCCGTACTAAGGCAAGATCCAAATACCCACAAATTCAAAACCTGTACATAATCTTGAACAGTTTTGGTGACTTCTTCTTATGAGGCTATTTTTTCACATTTGTCTACAATCTTAGACATCTGAATTTCTTATTCTTCACATTCACACCATCAGGACTTTTTCCCCATTTGCCTTAATTAATTACACTACTTCTGATGTAATACCTCTATTAATTTAATTGATTTGTTAGGCAGTAGGTAGGACAGGTTTTGCATTAGTGTTAGCTTCGCAGGCATTCTAACTAAAATCAGCATTGTTGTGTTCATTATTGTGTGTAATTTCTGTTATAAGACAATAAATATTGTCAGTCAATTAACTAGTACTGGTCACTGATTAATACACACTTACTATGAAACTATATACTGTAGGCAATGGTTCCCAACCTGGATGCCACGACACCCCATGGAGTCTGAAGATAAATCTGAGGGATCAAAGGAGAAAGAAGAAGAAGAAAAAAAATTATATATATATATATATATATATTTCTGCTTCACAAAAAATCACATTATTTTTTACAACTTTTCTCTTGTATGTATATACAGTAATGCAATGCAAATATATAAGTAGGCATACCTTAAACATTACCATGTAGGGATAGTTGAATGAACACCTCTGACAGTCGCAATATAAATGTAACATTATAAAGTAGTATTTATTTATCATAATGTATTGCGTTATATTGGTAATCATGTTACTGTGTCCATCTTTATTGATGTCTTTTTTTTAACAAATACATTTTAATCATTTACATTTGTTATCTCCTGTAGTAGGATACATGTTAAACAAGTCACGAGTAGAGTCCTGCTTGTCTCTTAACATGAGGTGCACTTGTTTTGGAATTTGATTCGCCAAACAGGCTGCGGACGCCCCGCCCCGTGGCCAACGGCCCCTCCTTATTGGTCGCCTCTGTCGCCTGTCTCGGGGACATCAGGGGAGGCACGAGTTGGCCCATAAGCCTGCGTTCGCGAGTCATCAGTGTCGGACACGTAGTGGGAACGAGCAGGTCCCGATGCACAAGTCACGGCAACCCTCGGCGGAGATGAAGGCGGACTCCGACTGGCTCTGATTTTTAAAAGCCCTTTTCATTCAGGAGGTTGGTTGCCAGTGGTTGTCAATATGGCAGAGCCGTCATCCCAAGCACCCACCGCTGCAAAAATGGCGTCACTTAACCGGGTCCGAGCTTTGGCGATGATTTTCTTAACTGTCACTGGCTGTTGTGTCACCCCGACAAGTGGCAAGGAAGGGTCCGAGGAGACCGTCATCATAGGGCTCCGACTGGAGGACACGGACGACATTTCCTTCATGGATAGGGGCTACCTGCGGGTGAGTGAGCGGTCTCGGGTAAAATTAAGGGTGTACGGGCAGAACATCAACAACGAGACCTGGTCCAAAATTTCTTTCACGGAACATGAGCGCAGCCGGACGGTAGGGAGCTTTGACAGCTCCTCGGGGGATAACCAGAGCCAAGAGGACTGGTCCGGCTTGCATCCCTGCGGTATTAGGACTTCGGATATAATTATATTGCCCAACATCATTCTGAATCGAAAGACGTCCGGAATAGTTGAAATTGAGGTCAAACCTCTGCGAAAGACAGAGAGGAGTAAAGCCTATTACCTTTGCATCGCTACCGCAACACCGGCCGTAGCCGGGATGCACGACCTGTGGACGGAGAACACCTGGATCTACCACGATGGGGATGACACCAAAGTGATAGTGGTGGAGGAAAAAAAGTTTCTGCTGCCTTTCTGGCTCCAGGTCATCTTCATCTCCATGTTGCTTTGCCTCTCGGGTATGTTCAGCGGGTTGAACCTAGGGCTCATGGCTCTGGACCCCATGGAGCTCCAGATAGTCCAGAACTGTGGCACGGAAAAGGAAAAGAATTACGCCAAAAAAATAGAGCCGGTCAGGAGCCAAGGGAATTACTTGCTTTGCTCGCTTCTGCTTGGGAACGTGTTGGTGAACACCACGCTGACCATCCTGCTGGATGATATCGCCGGTTCGGGGTTGATTGCGGTGGTCATGTCCACCATTGGAATAGTCATTTTTGGAGAAATCGTGCCCCAGGCCATCTGCTCCAGACACGGCCTCGCTGTCGGGGCCAACACCATATTCCTCACTAAGTTCTTCATGCTGCTCACCTTCCCTGCTTCTTACCCGGTGAGCAAGCTGCTTGACTACCTTCTGGGACAGGAGATAGGAACCGTGTACAACCGGGAGAAGCTTCTGGAGATGCTGCGCGTCACGGACCCTTACAACGACCTGGTCAAGGAGGAGCTGAACATCATCCAGGGCGCGCTGGAGCTCAGGACTAAGACCGTGGAGGACGTGATGACGCCGCTGAGAGATTGCTTCATGATCCCCGGGGATGGCACCCTCGACTTTAACACCATGTCCGACCTCATGAAGAGCGGCTACACGCGCATCCCAGTCTATGAGGGCGAGAGGTCAAACATAGTGGATCTGCTCTTTGTCAAGGACCTGGCGTTTGTGGACCCGGATGATTGCACCCCTCTCAAAACCATCACAAAGTTTTACAGCCACCCGTTACATTTTGTGTTCAATGACACCAAGTTGGATGCAATGCTGGAGGAGTTTAAAAAAGGTGAGACAACTAGATAGAGTGCACATATTCTCTCGTTTATGAACTTTATTATTTATTATTTTGATGCCAAATGAAAAGCCCACTAGATAAAGGTGTCAGAGAGCCTCCACATTTTCAGTTTATTCTCTCTTGACCCTCAAGTGACCCTGGATGATGGGTAGACCGGTGAATTACTTCAGGTAGTATAATACAAGAAGTCACAGCTTAACCCTTAAATCTGCACTGAATGCCTGTGCTTCACTGTCCATCAAAAGGTCATGATGTGTGAGTGAATCCTAAATGTTTAAAACCTAATCTTCAGGAATAAAAGGCGGAGGAGAATATGTGCCCCCTTAACGATTTCACAAAAAAAATTCCCAGGTAGTGAAGGGAAACAGAGTTGTTTTGGCATTTCTTATCCGGCCTGCCTCAGAAATCACTGAAGCAGCCACATCAGAAGTGAGGTGCACTTGCCACAGCCTCACTGGTCACTTCCTGTAAAGGGGAGGAGGAGGTGTTGTTATCTTTCTCCATCGCTTCCATTCAGTGTTAATGTTCACACAGTTTCTTTCTTTCTCCCTCTCCTCTTGCTTTCCTCCTCTTACATTGCCTTCTCATTCAGTCTTTTTTTTTCTTCTTCTCCCTCTTCCCCCTCTCTCTCTTTCTCTGATTTGTGAATACATTAGGACATGTGGGAATGGTGCAACGGCAGTGCTAAGGTTATCAGGTGGGGGCATCTTGATTGAGAACCTGCTTAAATCCCACTCTACCTCTCTTGTGCTCACATCTGAATGATGGTGGCGATAACTCCTCTTGTCCAGCCCTGGAATGCAGTCGTGTGGATAATGAATAACAGCCTTTATCACTCTCAGCCCCCCCATGTGTTGTGTGTACGCGCATGGTGTTTGAGAAACATGTTTACCTCACCAACGGTTTACCTAATAGTTTTGCATAGCCACCCTCCCTCTCTGTTGTTGCCTAGCTGTTCCTGGCAGTGTGTGTAGATTTGGAGCTAGTCTGTTCTTTATTTATGACCAGATACACAGCTATAGAGGTACCAAGGGTTGGAAATTAGCACCAGCCACGAGCCAAATGTTGGTAAAATAGGCAAGGGGCTACTAGATTTGATTCACTCACCAGCCAAAAACACAATGGTAAGCTGTGAAGTGGTTGGGAGATTTTGGAAAAAAAAGTTGTGTGTGTGTGAGTAACCCAGTGATACGTGGGCACACCTGTTCAGCAACTTTTTATTTATCAATACTTAAAATGTGAAGAAAAAAGCATGATTGATGCATTGCATGCTCATTAGAATATTCACTTTACTTTAAGAGGATTAATTGGGAGGAAAATAGAGCAAATCATTGAGCTCCATTACCAGAAATTAGGTGTAGTTCTCCTTGCCAAATTAGCATTAATGATTATGTAATAATCTAGTTAGGGGGGTTTGTTTGTTTTCATCACAGTTGACTATTTACAGACATGCACTAGCAGCAAGAAAACATCAATTCCATTGACCTTGTTGATCATGTGTTACAGAACAGCATTGTGCCATGTTCCGCTACATTATTACAATAACATTATTACCAAATGTGAGCCTTGCTCTCGCCTCACTTATTACTCTAATCCAACATCTGTTAACATCTGATGGCCGACATGTTCTTTTTTAAGCATTATGACACATTAAGTGTTTTTGACCTGTGAGTCATACACACAGACACACAGAACGCAACATCATATTGAATTCAGTGACACATACAAATACAATTACATACGTTTTAGTTCTCACATAAACCTGTGATAGGTGATTGGTAGCAGTGAGATCTCTGATTGTGGATGCTAAAGCTGCTGCGCTGATGCAGGATGAGTGACTAATCACAGTTGACTACATGTTTGTCGTTTGTTTTGAACACATTCTGATTCTAGTATCATGTTCAGAAAAACGGCAGTATGAAGTATGAAATATCAATATTAAAGTTCCACTTCATTACTCTTAAAGTAGGTTCCACGATACACGGTTCTGTTATCTAAATTAATAATGCTAAGCTTTTACTAAATTAACTATGAAACTAATTGGAGCAAGGAAGGTAGTGTGAAATAATATTTAAAAATAGTCTTATAGCCTGTATGGTAGACGTGTAGCCTAGAAATCTAGACGCACCCTAGCGGCAGCAAATGTAATTTGCTGCCAGGGTCAGTCTAGCAACTCTCCGTTGGCTTGCGAGCTGGAAAAACCAAACTTTAGTCAGGCCAATCACATCGTCTATAGAGTCGGTGGGCGGGCTTAACATAATGACGGCAGAGTTGCGACGGTTCCGCGTGAATTCCCTGCTACTTGAAAACAAAGAAGATGGCTGCTGCTGCTGGCGAACAGCGGTCTTTCGAATCGGCTTTGGCCGCAACTCTGGAAGACTTGGAGTTAAGCTTTTCTTTGAGAAAAGAACAAAGAACGGCGCTGAAGTCATTCTTAAAAAAAGAAGATGTGTTCAGAGTTTTGCCGACCGGATACGGCAAGAGTTTAATCTATCAAATAACGTTGCTCTGGTTGGTTGTAGCGTTATCCTATTGCAGAGGGAATTTGAAAGACAACCGTTTATCCCGCCCCTCGGATTGAGCCCTGCCAATGGTGAGTTCCCAGACCCAACATCTTGATGTGGGTCTGGCTTGTCACGCTGGTAGACTTGAGCTTCATTCACAAAATCAGTTTTTAGACACTCATCAGTTTGCATCCAGGTTGTTTTGGTTTGGAACATGTGTGTGCCCCTTCTGCCCTCACCACGGGCCCTGGTTATCAGGTCCCATCCCCTCTTGCTAGAGCTACAGTACATATCCCACATTAATATTTACTTTTGTTGGGTCCAGGCACAGAACTTAATTCTAATGTAGACATGTGTTACATGTTTACATTGGAGTTAATGTTGTCAGTCTTCCAGCTTTGTGCACACTTGTGTTTGAAATCCTTTACAGTGAACTTGGGCATAAATGTGGGGTTCTGTAGCTATGTGTATAATGCAATCAAGGTGTTTACCTGTACCAGATATACAGCATATTGTTATATAATGATATCAAAACTTTTAGTCATGATTTTCATCATACCAGTTTAGTCAGTTTTCGGTCATTTGGCTCTAATGCTATTCTGACACTTGTTGAATAATAGCCTGAATTGTTAATCTGCATAGTTATAGTTCATATAAAACCCATACAGAGTGTAAAACTGTCTTTAAGTTCAAATCAACTGACACCTGAAATACTTAAAATGTTGGCAACAGCTTCCATTGTGGGCTCAGGTGTATCTGTTTACTAAAAAAAGACAAAACACAGCATGTTCACATTATGTTGCCAACAGAGTTCATCATATAGGTCCAGTCCAGGTGTGTAGTGGCTGAGGCAGAGTGTTTCTGCAGCTGGCCCTGCGCCAGAGGGAATTCGCCTCCAGCCTCTCATGGAAGTCATAAGCAACTGTTGTAGGGAGGGCTGCGGGATCAAAGTTTCCCGTCAATCTGGCTCTGTTCGCAGCGCACACTCAGTTCAAAGTGCTTTGTATTGTAAGTCATTGTTAATTAATTTGATGCCGCTTGCGGAGCTGCATAGTCGTCTGTTACAAAAAAGAAGAAAAAAAAAAAAACCGCAAGACGCTCATATTAGAGACCTTGTTGCAGCATTGCATAGAAACTTTCTGGCGGGGTGTTTTCTCTTTTGCAGCAACAATACATAATTCACTGTATTACCATTTTTTTCCCTACTCATTAAGGTGTTCATACATTCTGCTCAGAAATCACATTGAATTTATATTTCCCTAAAACAAAAAGGAAAATATGAATTGGTCAACAGTAAGGATGGTAAAGCGAGAGCTTTAAATATTGAATTTGCTTAACATTTTCTATGTCGTGAAAAGAAAGTGCTGATCCCAACTGTGCGCACAGGTTTAGGTCCTAGGTTAGGGGTTACAGTCAGATTCATGCACGAGCTTTTTAATTCAGGCAGACACCCCTGTGGAAACTTCTGACCCTTTCATTAATTGCTCTCCGTCTGCGATTGCAACAATTACTGTCATCCAGGAGCTGCTTGTCAAGCTGCAGGTTTACCGGTTAATGAGTGGGTCAGTGTGTGCCGTTTTGGGACCAAACCAAGCAGTTGAGTCAGAAACAGGAATTCAGCTGCCCTTCTGACTTTGAGTTATATTCCTGAAAGTGAAAGTTATTCACTCACTCACTCACTCACATGCAGTGTAACCAGCCTTGTGAGATTAGGAAGAATCTGCTGTATGGATGATTGGAGAGATCAAATCAGGTTATGTGTGCTTTTTCCCCCTGGGGAAGCAAGGCCACTTGCGTACCTTGAATATGGGAGTCTTGATGAGGGACTGTCTTGTACTTAACAACAGAGGCAAGGAAAACCTTTCCCCCCCAATTGTCTCCCTGCTTTGCTTATAACGGACACACAGACACAAACTCTAAGATCTTCTTGTCTCTAACTTGTAAACTTGGTGTCTAAATTGACGTAGTTACACTGCTTATTCCATTTAAAGCTACCAATTTAAGTTATGTTTTTATGTATGTTAACAATACTCCCGCCTCATAGTAAATGACCAAAATGTTAGCCTACTGTCTGTTTTGTTATCCGATCAGCTAGTGTCTCATAGCCCAGGGTATACATGCTCCACTGTTTGAGAGTAAAGTCCCCAGTGTAAAAGAGCCTACATGAGGCCTCGCACGTCTTAAACTAGTTCTCCGATCGCTGCAATATAGGCCAATCTATGCTTAATTCAGATTCAACAGCCTTCGCGGTCTCTTTGCTCAGTACTTTGTCTTAAAGTGAAACTCTTTACTCTGTTGGGCTTGTTGAAATACTGACAGGAGTTTTGTGGTTTGCTTCAAATGCTGTTCTTCTTTCTGGGTGTTTGTGCGGAGCGTATCATAGCAAATGTCTAGAAATTGTGTGTGTGTGCCTGGTAACCCTTGGTGCTAATGCTGCAACAAGTGTTGGGAGTAAATGGCATCATGTTGGTAAGAACACTTAATGTTTCCTGATGAGGGACACCCCTTTGAACTCAGCAAGACTTCTCCTGCCAGCCGCTCACTTTATCAGAACTAATTACCTCGAATGAAAAATTGTCTGCATTTCACTATAATTTGTGTTACAGGAGATGGCTTTAGTAGTATTTTCTTGTATGGAATGTAATTTAAGTTTGTGTTACAAGCAGCATAATTAACACATTAACACGTGCTGTCAAAACGCATATATTTTTTTCATCTAAATACTGTACTTTTTAAAATCACTTCTGCTTCCTGCTCATTTGTCCATTCACCTGTTCTGTCTTTTGTTCATGAAAACTTTGTTGTTGTTGAGCTTTTTTTCTTCTCTATAATAAGCACGTGCGTATCATTTAAGTAAGTGTTTGAGTTTTCATGTAAGCCCTTAACACTTTTTGAGAGAAGGCAAAAACAGGTTTCTACAACAGAGAAACCTGTTGCATGGTAACTTTTCCTCTATTGGACTCTTGACTTACAATTTAAAGGACCACAAGCTGTTTCGCATGTTTTAGCCCATTATACCACAACTCATGAATACTTTATATTACTGCCAACAGTTTTTTTCAAAGCATAGTTTTGCGAGACTTGAAACCTTCTGGAAGCAGAGTAGGTGATCCATCACAGTTACATTTCATTGTCTTTTTGTCACAGTTAGGCTAATGTTATAACGTATTTTGTCACTTAGCAGTAGCAGAACCAGCTGAAAACAACATGGACATAGTATCACTCTATAAAGTTGTTATGGTAAACAATTTTCTATTTACACATCCAGCAGCCATGTGGTGACGTTATAATTCAGTTGGAGTAATTTGTGTAAATCAATATTCAATCTCTTTTTATCACCCAGAGTTGGATGATAATCTCTTCTCCACGTTACTCATAGTTATTTGATTGGACATTTATATATTACCATAATATAATAAGTGCAGTTTTCTGGGGTTTTCAGGACTTATTTGCGTCACTCCAGTTGAAATACAACCAACCTAACTGACATGATCTATTCACAACATGTTTGGCTATTGTTTTCCTTCTTGGTTTGTTTTTCGTTTTGCAACTTGAAATATGAATGAATACACATTTGACTTTTGGTGATTTAGATGCTGTCTGGATTGAACTTTTGCGTTTGTTGTGTTAGAAGACTGGCTTTTGAATTGGCCTACATTCTTCAGATTCTGGTACATGCGATAGGCTTTTAAGACCCGATTAGTACAACAGTTGAGGAGTGTGAATCTAGGCGCAGTGCATTCACAAAGCCTGTCTGATCTGGCATTATGACTTTTACTTTACATGTATTTTCTCCTGGGCACCCCATACTACGTATATCTAACACAAAAACACCATGGATTTGCTGTTTGGTGATGTGTATGCTCAAGAGAAAATGTTTGCTGGGTGTGTAGTCAAGTCTTCAGATAGGCTATGCCATTATGTGGTGCTACCATAGGCTGTATAAAATAGGGTGCTGCTACCCTACAACTCCTGCGTTTGTTGTTCACCATACAAACAACTGTGTCAGTGTCAGCTTCCTACGTTTGACATTAGTTGGAAAATGCTTCAGCCTCCCAATTCGCCCCACTCGGCAAACCTGTGTGAAGCCAACAAAAGGTACAATATAAAATACAACTTGCTACTGTCTAAAAATAAATCACAACAAGGTCCCTGTTGCCTTGAAGATGACATTTTATGAAACCTCCCTTTGAAGAGCAAATTGTGTGAATTTCTTTCATGGAAGACTTTTGATCTAAACTTCTGTGATCTGGCCTCCCTTACTCTGTACAGCAATAGTGATGTATCAAAAGACTGCTTATAGTAGAGGTACAATGGGTTGCTACTATGAATGTCTACTGAGATGGAGCCAGTTCAGAGTAGCCCCATACTGTACCCAGGACATGAATAGGATAAATGTGAAGCCCTTCTTGTTACAGGTATACAGGTCTTTCCGTATTACTACGGTCTCTTTTGGTCCACGAAAATCATCAACAGTGTAATGTATTGTCTATATTGGGCAAATTTCAAAGGCTGTTTTTGTTTTTTTTCCAACACAGTTGTACATGTCGGTCCACATCTTTTCTTCTTAATAACTTGACCGTAGACTCATTAGCGACTCACTTCATTTCGGGTAGCCTCTAATGATGCCTATTCCTGAAGAAAGGCTTTGGTATGTTTTGTGTTGTGGATGTAGTTAAGGAGCCGAGTCTGCTTCCAGCACATGTTGCCAAGGATCTGTAGCCATGCAATACTGAGGAAAAATTGTTATTACGCAATCTAGAATGCAACCACCCCCATGTTCCTTTTAATAAGCTGTTTCCCAAAACAGAGATCACACTGGACCTGTTTGGGTTTTCTTTTATTTTTTAAGGGGCCAAGGCGTTAACAGATCATTTAGACTTTATAGTTGACATGATAAGAGAGCTATAACCAAACAGCAGACTAAGACTGAGAAATATTGTTCATGCCAACTCACACATTTTTAATGTTTTTAATCACACCTATTTAATTAAATGCCAAATGAGCTTCTCTGAGTTGTCCATATTGATCACGTAACAGGTTCAGTTCTTGGTTTTGTTGTCGCAAGCGTTGTGAGTCCCTTGTTGATGTCAACAGTGTTGATTGAATGGTCCAAGGCAATCGAGGATTAAATGACAGATCTCATTACTCTAAAGGGAAACACAATTAAGTATGCAATGAAAGGTAATTCAAGACCACTTAATCGGTGTTGCGAACATCAAAAACTCTCTCCCAGAGCTGTCATCAAAACAAGACAACTCAGACATGCTCATTTTGCATTCAGTGGCAGATCTTGTCTCGCTAAAGGACATAAAATAAAGATGAATTCAGATTTTACCTTTGTAAATCTTTGACACTGTCCTTCGTAAAAAGCCATTTTCAAATCTAAGTTTTTTTGGACTGCACATATGTCTTTGAGATATTATCGTGGTAATGGCGGTGTTGTGCGCTATGTCATTCTCATGAAATGAAGGGAAATTGCTGCTATTAGTGGCACTGTGTGATGATTAGGAGGAGGGAGAAGAATGATGATAATGATGATGATGATGTTTACTGTGTTGCAGTGTAGTAACAGTCTGTCACATTGATTATGTGACTGAGCTGCAGAGGTACAGTGCAGTAGTGAAACAAGGAGGTAGTGATATTGTATGAAAATCATCCATTTTGATTTACTGGCTTCTCTTTGACACCTTCAGAGTCTCGGATATACACTAAAGCTGTTTCTACAGTAGCTGCAATCAATCAAACACTGGATGTTTATTCCTTAAACCCAAGCACTCCTTTCCTCCCACAGTTAGTTTTCTCCGCATTTGCACTTATATGTATGTACCCACGACTATATTTTTTTATATAGTTTCTGTCTAACTTGAGTTGAGGAAAAGGAAAACTGAGGCCCTTTCAGGCTGTGCCTCAGAGAGGGACAGAGAGCCCTCCAGCTTGGTCAGCCTAGTAACCAGGCTCTGTGCAGCACACTCAGGGAAGCAGAGCCACTTGCTTGTGCAGCAAGCAGTCCCATCCCCCTCCTCCCGCATTCCCTCTCTCCCTCTTCTCTCCATATTGTCCTCTTGCCCATTTCCCTCAGTGTTATAAATTACAAACGACACAAACCTCCAGGCCTAATGCCCTACCATGGACGCCTTCCAAGCTGCACTTTTTGGAGAGCCAAGAGGCTGGCTTCATTGATAACACCGGGCACACTGTCCGTCTCTCCATTTACTGGCAGGAGGAAAAGCCCAAGACAGGCCCTTCACAGGCCCGAAAGACACCAGCGCTTTTTACAATCAGCTGATGGAGCCTACTTTTGTGAGACTTCAGCAGTGCTAGTGTTTAATTTCAGCTGGCCATGCAAAACACGTCAATAATAAATAAAACAACAAAAAAGAACTGGCCATCAACACTTTAGACTTTTTCTCTTACATGAATCCTAATGATTTCATTACTATTTAAACGTTTATGGATTTTAGATGACGGTTGGAATCTAAACATTTTTTGGGACATATGGAAAATCCTCACACCACTGGGTTGGTTTGTGAGAAATTGGCACCAGCCACTCGTAAGCATTTATTAGCAAAAGCCAATGGGTCATACAAGTGCATGTGTCCATTTCATGCCCTCACACTGCCAAGGAACTAATAAAGGTGGAATCCACCTAAGAACCCAATTGATAATAAGTTTAGTGTCCTATCCTACTTCTACATAAAGCCCGTTTGAAAGCAAACGGCTGACATGAAAACTAAGGCTCAGTCATCGATTAAAATTTAAAATGAAACAACCTTGACTTTTATGACCCAATTAAGATTTCTTTCTTAGATGTGACACAGATAGGACATGTATTATGTAAGTGTAAACAGGGAAACAGCAAACATCCATATGCAGAAATAAACCAGATAGAAACCAGCTATCTGCCTATGCAGCTTTGTTGTTAAATGCACAGATGCATTTTTAGGTCATTCAGTTCTCTTCGTATGCCTGAACTTTTTCCCTCTCTGGTGTCTCCCGGCTAACAGCAAGGGGGGAAACTGCTAGTAGAGCCCCACTATGGTCTGCAGGCCCCTGCCACTGCTCCAGCTGACCCTAAAGATCCAGGCTCCAAGCCTTAGCCCCATCCACAGCTGACCCTCCAGCTTCAATTATTATTCCTGTCCTGTTTGCATCCATTGCAGATGGGGATTTTGCTGTGCACATATAGTATTTTAGTGAGTTGTGTTTAGTGAGTATATGTAAGTCTTGTTGTCCTGATTTCTTGCTTCAGATGACAGCTGTCAGTGTATTGACTTCATGGTTCAAAAAACGTTGGAATAGCTGTTCTATTTTTCTACGTTTGAAGCAACATGTTATTTTTATGAGTAATAGTTAATTAGTAATCAGCTGGGACTTCATGTTGAGATAAACTATGAGTATGGCCATTTGAGTCACAGGGTCAATATTTTAATAGTTTGAGCAGAGTTATTGCAGATAAGGAGTATGGTGTTGATTGACTCCCTTGGTTTAAAGCTGTGCACATGCCTTAGATTTTGATAAACCTTTACAGCTCTTTTACACTGAAATTTAATTACTAACTGATCCGTAAAAGTGTTAATATATTACTAACATGGCTTTAAGCTACAGTTTTTGAAGGTGAGAACTAAAATCAGTGTCACATCAGTAAGTCTGCAGCCAGCCATGCACCATGCAATGCCATAACAAAGTCATCATTTGAACAGGGAGTGCATGAGCTTTAACCACGGTACTGTTTTTTTTTTTTTTTTTAACTCATGCAGCCCCAAGTGCTTCACATAGCAACATTTAAACAACACAAATACAAATAAAAAACAAAAAACAAAGATGAACATCATTTTAGATTTAACCAAAAGTGATATTTCCACTGGAGTGCATATTCATATTGACTTGGTAAATATGGATGATGCTCAAAGACTGAGATGGCTGTTCACATATGAAACATATAAATTAGCCAATTACCTAGATAAAGCTTGGGAGAAGAGGAAAAAAGCTCTTTATCGAGATGAATTGTAGATGAGAATTTGTTGTTTGTGTGTGTGTGTGTGTGTGTGTGTGTGTGTGTGTGTGTGTGTGTATGTGTATGTGTATGTGTGTACGTGTATATACATATATGTATGTGTATATGTGTGTATATGTATATATTTGTATTCATGTATTTCTCCGAATGATTTGTATATGCGACAGGAAGATGTTTGTTAAATAAGTAAATTTGTGGTGTCTTGTAATCCCATGTGGGATGGGCCAAAATGTTTGGCATGACACAGAAATAAAACATAACTAACTATATAAAAACAGGATCATATTTTTTTCTCATCCTGATGATTTGTGTAGCCAGTATTGTAATAAAAACAACACAAGATGCAGGACGATCGTGCAGGTTGTACGTTTTCCTCAACAACCCACATTCTCAAAGCTTATTGCACAAAGCATGGGAGCCTTTTTATAGAGTACTTAGCTCATTCTAGCTTTAAGGATTTCGCCCCGGCTAATTGTTTTTATTGAGGTATTAATTATGAGTTTTAAAGCTGCAAGTACTTGGTGCCAAAAAATGCTGGTTTCAGGTGTTTAATTAGCTTGCTCTTTCTGTGTCACAAGTGAAGAGTGTGTCAAATGATTCAGCTGCAGTAGTGACAGTGCTTTGCGACGTATTGCTGCTGATGTTGTTGATATTCACTCCTACAGTTTATTGTTAGAAGAAGGCCGTTTGTGCTACTGCGTGGGTTGTTTCTTAGCTCTATTGTAACATGTACAAGTAATTTCTTCATGAAATAGCCATCTAAATAAAGGCTTTTTAACTTTTTTTTTTTTTCTTTTTTGAACTTATTGTTAGAAGTGTTGTAAAACCAAACATGCCATTTTAAACATTTCAGCCATTTATTACACCTTCATGCAGTATCACACTTTACTGTATGGGCTTGTAAAGGATTAAGCACAATAAGAGGTGACTTATCAAGTTATTTGATTACATTTATATAGCGCTTTTATCCAAAGAAATTTAAATGTGCCTCTTATTCAGCTATTCACACACACACACACACACACATCATAGCTGAGGATCGAACCGCCAACCCTGTGATTAGTGGACGATCCGCTCAAATGATCAACAGCTTACTGCACACACAATTTGCAGCAGTTATTTCTTCTTTCAAAAGTTACTTAGTCGTTTTAAGTAGCCTTGGTGTCAAGATGTGTTTAGCATAGCTTAGCATAAATACCAGAAAAAGAGAGAAACAGCTGTTTCTGTCCAAAGTAAAGAAAGAAAAAGAAAATGTGACTATCAACACCATTTTAAGATCACAAATTTAACATCTCATTTGAAACTATAAATGTAATAAAAAATGCAATCTGTGATGTATGGCTTTGCTGTTACTATTTTGCGCTTGCTACTTTTTTCATCCATCTGCTCAGTAATTCTTTGCGGCTTCTTCAGCCGTGGGTTGCCCGACATTAGGTTTCGTCTTTTTAAAGGCCTAATGGCACCAAACCTATCAACCTCACTGGAAATGTGACTTTAGGATGCGTGCACAGCCACTGCACCCAGCTGTTGTGTGTCAAGATAGAATTCCAGCATTTAACGCCCCAACAAATGTGTGTTTGTCTACAAATTGAACAAATGAGAAACAAGATACCTTATTTTTTTTTATTTTTGTTTTGGGCTTTTCCACCTTTTTACATTTTTGACAGGACAGCTAGGTGAGAAAGGGGAGATAGAGGGGGAAGACATACAGGGAATTGTCACAGGTCGGATTCAAACCCTTGACATTGTGCGTCGAGGCATAAGCCTCTCAGTGTATGTGCGCCTGCTCTACCACCAACCAACCCGGCCACAACAAGATACCTTTTAGTACAGTAAGCTTAAGAGGTGTTGATATGCTTTTTTAACTTTGGACTGAGCAGGAAAACTGTTTTCCCTTGCTTCTAGTCTAAATGCTAAGCTAGGCTAAACACCTCTCGATTCCAGCTCCGTGTTGCATATGGTAACTTAGCCTTCTTTGGATGTATCGTGAGCTAAACCGGGTATCACTGTCACTGAGTCACGAGCCAAAGCATTAAGAGTTTGTTGTAGCAACCAACGTAATAGGGGTGTAAGAAAAAATCAATATACTTGAGTATCGCGATATTTTATTTTGCAATACTGTATTGATTTTCAAAAAGGAAACATGTTTTTTTTTTGTTTTTTTTTTGTAAACTTTCAAAAATATTCATGTAAGACAGTGGTTCACGTTTATGTTGTGTTTAAACCCCCTACCACTAGATGGCTAGATGGCTATGCTGAGACACACCACTAGTGTCCTCGCCTAGCAGTGCCTGACTTTTTGCTAGAAGCTAACAATGTAGCTATGGCTGAACTTTGGCCTACTTTAGCATATCAAAATGTGCTCACTAAGAACCTGTGAACCACAGTCCCAAACTGGCAGTTTGATTTTCTGTGCACTGAATTGTTTACCTAAAGTAAACTTCTCTGACTTTTATGCACATCATGTCTTTTTTTAAATATTAGTTTTTCTAAAATTATACTTTAAAAAAAATCCCAATATATCGCCTTACGCACAGTATCGAAATATATTGCAATATATTGAATCGTGACCCATGTATCGTGATACATATCGTATCGCCAGATTCTTGCCAATACACAGCCCTACAACGTAATAATAACTTTGACTTATATGGCGTATTTCACGAAACCCACGGACGCTTTACTCAAGTAACGTTACAGGGGGACAAGGGGAAAGAAAAGAGTAAACACAGAGTAAAAGGAATAAAACATCTGTGCTAAATGGAAGGGGGATGTGGTTTAATGTTGGCTGATGACGTACAACCACATCACTGATCCACATTTTTCACCATTTTCTGACATTTTACAGACCAAACAACTAATCGAAATAATCGAGAAAATAATCAACAGATTAATCGACTATGAAAATAATCGTTAGTTGCAGCCCTACGTAATTGTCTCCATCTGTTAAAAGCCCGACCGAGTGTGACTCGCTTTATCGCCTGTTGTCTTTCACTTTCACTTTCCCTTTTAGCTTTTAGTTGTTCTTCGTTTAATTTCCTTCTTTACTGTGATGGTCCTGCCCCAGTATCAGCCATAACTACAATATATAACTTGTAAAATAACATTAAAATACAATTAGGCCTATATAAAGAAATCTCTTCCTTTTACCTGGCTCAACTGGCTGGATACCTAACACAGCCTTTCCGGTGTAACGAAGAAATCTGTGACCCATCAGAATGTGTTACTGTAGTGCCGTCTACCTGCCGCAAATCATTCTGTGACTGCGCAGGAAAAATCGAACCCGGGCAGAGGCTTTACTAAAAACTATATAAAAATAGCGTTTTTTTCACTGTTAGTCTCGTTTGCTGTTACAGGTCATTTAAGACCATTGTATGAAAAATGACAGAGCTTCAGAAACATTAAAAAGTTACATATAGTCACTTTAAAAACACCCCCAGTTCTTGTCATTGTTGTGTGATGTGCTCACCATTCAGCAGTTGCAACACTCACAGAGCAGCACCTGACCACAGGCCCATTCATTTATCCCCACTGGTTTCCCATTGATGCCTCTCCTTATGACTGAGGCCCAAAGGAATCTCCACCCAGGGGACCTTTCAACAACAAACGCAGCCAGCTACGACAGCAAGCTGCTTCTCTGAATGAACAACAATGTCATTCCAGCAGTGTGTGTGTGTGTGTGTGTGTGTGTGTGTGTGTGTGTGTGTGTGTGTGTGTGTGTGTGTGTGTGTGGCTGTACTGTATGTGTAGTGAAACACCACTGGCTAGTAGCAGCAGAGTGATCTTGTGACCAAGGCCCCTTAATGATGGTTAGGAGCTGTGAGCAGACTTAACTTCTTAACGTTACCCTGATTAGTCCATATCTGTATTGTTTGACCCAAGGCCAAGGGACTGAAGCATCAGTGACTGAACACAAACCCCCTGCTGTTTTAGGTCACACAGAAAGAAGTCTTCTTGATAGTGCAGCTGAGTTAATATATATAAAATAAGTGAGCAGGTAGACATCTGCTACTTGTTCATTTCTGTTGTCACTGAGTGTATAAAGCTTATGACTTTCTGAGCACTCTGTCTAATTATTTTTGGGAGACTGCATTTCCCATAACCCGCTTTATAATAAGAGTGCTTACTTTTGTGCCATCCATCACTGCTGCAGAAAAGAAACCTGACGGCCTCATATCAGTGTAGAGGTAGGAGCTGCCATTTCTCTTTTATCCTTGTTCATGGTATTACACTATTATAATTATTTGATGTGCTAATGATTTGTTGTTACAGTACTGTACTTCAGGAATATACCATCTGTCAATCCATGTTTGACATTTGCTTGGATACTGAATTGGTGACTAATCTTGGGTGCCCACCTTGAAACTGTGGTTAATAGTTTCTGTGCAGCCGGGTTGAAGATGTGTGTGAAGAATCTACGTTTCGCCAAAAAATACAATTAATACATTTTATTAAATTTATTCCAAGTCTTCACTACAGAAACTGGACAAACTGGATGTAAAATGCAACTTGACTGGCTGGCGGAGGAATTCAACCACAAGGCGGTAATTTTAGTTTGTCTATCGAGATAATATTAAAATTAAAAATTCAATAGTGGTAGTATGAGATATGAATGTGGTGACATAAATAGACCTGCAGTTTGTCATCTGTAATTTCTTGTGTTTGCTTGTCAAGGTTTAGATTGGTCTTTGTCTGAACTGTCTGAACTGTGTACTCGAGCGACCGTGTGTGTGTGTGTGTGTGTGTGTGTGTGTGTGTATTTCCTCCACTTGGGAGAAGTAGGAGGTTCAAGCTTTTTTTTGGTCCTGTTGTCATGATGAATCACGTTATCTGCATTCCATTGATGAGGGCTTTTTAAATGCTCGCGCACACCCTTTGATTTGAGTTGATTGACCTAATTCCTATTACCTGTTTTGAAACCATACAACTCTGAGTTTGACAGTTCAGAGTTAGTCAACTTAGAGTTCAGGTTGGAACTCTAGGAGTTTGTTAAACCTGCTTTCTGAACTACCCCTCTGTTCATCCAGCTAAACAGCTGGAAAACAGACAAAAGATTAATTTACACACACACACACACACACACACACACACGCACACAGTTCAGACAAAGACCAATCTAAACAGTTCTTGACAAGCAAAGACAAGGACTTACAAACTGTAGGTCTATTTATGTCACCATATTCATATCTCATACTACCATTTTTAATTTTAATATTATTTCGATAGCAAAATTAGAATTACCGCCTTGCGGTTGAATGCCTCCACCAGCCAGGGGCCATCCAATTCCACAGCCCAACTTGGCTCTGTAAAATGTTCAACATAGGCCCATGGCTTACAATGAAATTAAGAAGGCCTGGCACTGTGAAATTCTTTGTAATTTTGTTTCTATAGCTCCCTGTGAAACAGCTGTACAAGGTGTACTTAGAGAAAAAGATTTTAAAAAGCAGATCTTGAAATGGACCACAGATGAAAAAGAATTTGAAATACAACTGCTAGAACATCAGTTAAGAGTGGGTTGAGGTGGATGCTTTTACTTCATGACAAATATTAAGTACTGTACTGCATTTGTACTTGTAGGATATCTCTTCATAAAAAGAAAGTCAAATAGTTTTTTAACACATGGGGAGGTAAAGAATTATAACACATTGAGTTATAAGGGAAAAGAAACTCAGGGTTAGTTGAAGAAAACCTGCTAGCGAGCAGGTTAGGTTCACAGAGTATGTTGCCATCCATTAGAGTTAATCTGAACTGGCTTTGTGAAATCCAAAATCCAGAGTTTCTGTCAACTGTCAGTGTACATGCAGTTTTAAAAAATTATTATAAGGCAATAAAATCTGAGTTCTCATAACCCGGTTAACAGAGGTAGAGAACTCCTTCAGTAACCGGGTTATTCCTCCATGTATACACCTTGACCGGGCTATAGTCTTGCTTTGCCAGACCCTCCTCCAAAGCGCGCTGTGATCGGTTTAAGCGCCTGCGCATGCATCAACTGCCCTCCCTACTTTCGACCTGGGGTGGTTTTATGAACCGGACACAATCCGTCAGCGCGCCTTGAGTTGTAGTCATTGCTATGACAACATACAACAAAACAGTGTTACCCGAATCAGCGGACCATCGGCAGCAAAGAGTCTGCGGCCCATCTGTTCTACTCCCTGCCTCGGCAGCAGCGGACATCGGGAGATGGCTAGACAGATTGTCCATCTCCGGGGCTGTCAACGCTGTGTCTCTGCAAAAAAGTGGAGGGACCGAGCAGCCCCCGCTGCAGCCGTTGGCTAACGTGAAAGTGCTCATATTATGATCATTTTCAGGTTCATAATTGTATGTAGAGGTTGTACCAGACTAGGTTTATGTGGTTTAATTTTCAAAAAACACCATATTTTTGTTGTACTGCACATTGCTGCAGCTCCTCTTTTCACCCTGTGTGTTGAGCTCTCTGTTTTAGCTACAGAGTGAGGCATCTCACTTCTGTTCAATCTTTGTTGGGGGGACTGTGGGGAAGCTATAATAATAATAATAACTTTTATTTATATAGCGCCTTTCATGAAACCCAAGGACACTTTACAGAATGACTGTGACTAAGCTAAAGGAGGTTGTAGGCTGTGGTAAACAGGTGGTGTTTCAGGAGTTTTTAAATGTCCAGGGATGTAGCATTTCGGATATCTGCAGGGAGGGTGTTCCAGAGGGATGGGGCTGCAACACTAAAGGCTCTGTCTCCGAAGGTACAGAGTCTGGTGTGGGGAATGGAGAGCAGGCCAGCGTCTGAGGACCGCAGGTTTCGGGGTGGGGTGTATGGATGAAGGAGGTCGGAGAGGTACTGTGGGGCCAGGTCATGGAGGGATTTGTAGGTGAGAAGGAGGATTTTATATGCGATGCAGGACTTAATTGGGAGCCAGTGAGGGTGGATGAGGGTTGGGGTGATGTGCTGCCAGGTCTTGGTGTGGGTGAGCACCCTGGCGGCAGAGTTTTGGACATATTGGAGCCTGTCTAGGGTTTTGCTGGGGACCCCAGACAGGACTCCATTGCAGTAGTCCAAATGGGAGGTTATGAAAGCATGAATGAGGGTTTCTGCCATGGAGTCAGAGAGTGATTTAACTAACATTTTGGGAATAAAAGCACAATATTTGACCCCAGTTTGACAAATGTGAGACTTAAAAAAAGAGATCCATCGGGGGTTAAACAACTAAAGTCAAAAAAAGCATTTATCCTCCAGTGCTGCCCATCGTGTTGGAAAGCTGTAATGTCATTATAGGTAGAGTGATGGCCAAAGTCTGGAGATGTTTTTGAGATGAAAAAAGGCTGATTTGGTGATGGATTTGATGTGAGTATGAAAGAGAGGGTGGAGTCCAGGATTACAAACAAGGTTGCGGACCTCAGAGGATGGGCAGATGGCGCACCCATCAACATCCAGGATGAGATCTCCAACCTTCTGGAGCAGTGCCTTGGGGGCCACAACCAAGAGCTCTGTTTTATTGCTCTTCAGTTTGAGTAGGTTGGTTGACATCCAGCTTTGATGTCATGCAGACAGTTGATCAGGGAAAGAGGGGAGCTGAGTGCATGGTTTGGTGCTGATATATAGCTGTGTATCATCGATGTAGGACTGGAAACTGAGACCATGTTGCCGGATAATATGACCAAGGGGGAGCATGTAGATGGTGAAGAGCATGGGTCCAAGCACAGAGCCTTGAGGCACGCCTTGGTTGACCGGAGCTGGATCGGAGTGGGAGTTGCTAATGGTGATAAATTGCACAGGTAACAATAGGAACTTTACTGTATCTGTTGCTTTTGGCATTACGGACCAAAGTTGTTGTTGTAAAACAAGTGAACAAAGGCTATATTGTGAACATGTCTGACAATAACAAACCCAGTAACCCTTCTTGTCTTTTTCTTCCTTGTTTTATTGTTGCAAATCAGTGCACCAACAACTTGGGGCGCTTGTTTCTGGCGGACATCCATTTACTAGACATACTTGTACTTGATCTTGTAGTGTGTGTGCCTTGTCGTCGGTCCCTCATGTAGCGTGAAAATCACAACCTTATCCTGTCTATCCACTATCACTATCTAATGAAGTAAATGCCCAAAAAATAATCTTAAAAGAAAAAGTATTGTTAGCTAGTACTGGAATTAGCTTGTTAAAATATTAGCTTCCTGTGTCTTAACAAGTACTTGGAGAAGTTGGCCAGGTAAACACAAGCCTCTCCTAAGCTCTGCACTCCAGGCGAAATTTGGGCTTTTCCTTTCAAGCTTTTTAGTCTCTACAGGTAACAATTTCAACACACTTCTCACACAGCATGAAGTTTTATTGACAGGTACAAGAGGGAACCAAAGAATCTCTGGTGTAGTCCAATTCTTTGAGTGACGTCACTCATAGTTTTTCCTCCGAATTTTAAAGAGCCTCTCAAGAGCAGCTGTACTTCCCCTTTAAGTGACTGAATATTGTTAATTTGTTTCCTTATTTATATCATTTCATTTCTCTGTTTTATAATACTTGCAGACAAGGAAATACAGACACTTATTAACACAAATATACAGACAGACAGACACACACACACATTCCACTTATGTCTCCAGATAATACAGGCCAAGACACAGAATATTGTTATTTTATTGCATATGTATTCAGACTTGATGTTTATGAAAATGAAGAAGCTTTAAAGAGTCGACATGTCACCAGCATCCGGGTAAAGTTTCTGTACATGTCAGTGGAAAAATGGGTCAGAATGGCTGGAAACTGGCTGGAGGTAGATTTAGAAGAAATATGTCTAATGGGTTCCCATCACCCTAACATTGCACTATATTTGTCAGTGCTCAAATATTTGGAAAAATAGGGATAGAGCAAGACAGGGAGGGGGGCAATGATGAGTGTCCACAACTGATACTGACCCCTCATACTCCCGTCCCATCTCTCCGAGCCTTACGTGCCTATTTATAGGGGGAAATTGCGCTATGGAAAAATATGACAAAGCTGCATTCCATAAATAAGCTGGGAATGGTGGAAAAGAGCACACGGCTTGGTCTCTGTAGGCCTGAGTGAAGGTTCTCAGGCTTAGCTTTGTATTATGATAGTGTCATGGCAATTTTGCAATCCCACTCGGTCAATGGAATGAGACAAAAATCTCTTACAGTATCGTCACACTTGTATTGCTCAGAGCATGGTACACAAGACAAAGTTTAGTTTTTAATATGCACACTGATGGAAAGGTGCTCTCTCTCTTTATACCTTGGCTTGGTCCTCCCCCTCTGGTCAGGGTGGTTTCTTTCAGTGTGTGTATTGCATGCCTTTGTTCTCAAGACCAAAGGTCTAACCAGCCAGAGGTGAGAACCATCTGATGACATCCAGGTGGGAAACACCTTAGCATATACAGTACAATCAGGTCAAGATTCACTCAGTCAAAGGTTACATTGATAAATCATTCAGTATGATCAAATTAAGTTAACCTAATTACATGTGTCTGGTCAAATGTGATTTCATTACAGCATGATCAAAGACAATTTCCCTCACAATAGATGGATGGATGGATGGATGGATGGATGGATGGATTGATAGATAGATAGATAGATAGATAGATAGATAGATAGATAGATAGATAGATAGATAGATAGATAGATAGATAGATAGATTGATTGATTGTTAGATTGATTGCAGCTATCAAGAGTTTTTAATTTGGGCCTTTGTCAATCTACAGCGTAAAATGAGCCCACTGCAAATATTGCTGCTTGAACTGTTGTACCCTCAGTTGAGTATTTTCCACAGTATTTATTACTGTGGTGACAGACACTTTGGTACACTGGTCTTTAAAAGTTATGTTGATTTATACTTTAAACAAATCATTTGTGATGCCCTGGTTATTCCTTTTGGAACAATTATGTGACATATAATGAATCAACCTGTATCTTCAGAGAGTATGCCTCCAACACTGGAGTAGCAGAGCTGTGCAGTTTACATTTTATAATTTAAAACAGATGGAGGTTTTTTTTAAAGGCTTATACCAATATTTTTAGCTATGCTAGCAGCATGTCTCCAGACTCAAATATCTCAACAAAAAGAACATGGATTTCAAACACATTTTGTAGACATTCATGGTCCCCAGAGGATGATGCCTATTTAATTTGGTGATCCCCTTTCTTCCGTAGCGCCACCAGCAGGTTTACAATTTTACAACTATTTCTAACTGAAGGCTGACCTCAGTAATTTCTAAAATCCTGGCTATGGCCCTGTGGAGTAGATATTTTGCTGTGCATCTTCATCCTCAGAGCCAGGATGTTAATGCACAGATCTTGCGTTGCGACCCCTGACTCTCCTCAGTGAGATAAAGCATTTACTGGTACCTGAGTCATCTGCTGCTTGGTTGTTAGGGGAAACAAAATAATCCTCTCTGTGTGTGTGTGTGTGTGTGTGTGTGTGTGTGTGTGTGTGTGTGTGTGTGTGTGTGTGTGTGTGTTTTACTTCACCCAATCACAAATGTAAACTGAAAATGCTATTTACAGGTCTAATTACACAAACATTATTCTCAGAACTGTTTTAGAAATCACAAACGTGAGCCTTTTAATGACTAAAGCATTTCTGTTTTTGACCAAAGAAAACATGCTTCCCTAATGGATGAAATTGAAAGTGAATTGACCCCCTACCCTATGTGTGCAGTGTGACTATGTGCTGGACTACCCAGCATGTATCTATCCTCAGCCTAGACAGCCCCAGATGTCAGGCAGCAGTGGTGGCTTATAGGACCCCAGATGACTGGTCCTAGCAAGGACACGCTCTCCCTGTGGCCTGCTGCCAACTTTCAGGCTCTAGAGGGTCCAGAGGGTCAGCCTCCCCACTCTACCTCCAGTCCCCCCTCACAAAACTCACTGCTATAACAGCAGCTAAGGAGCTATGAATAAACAGGCTGTCATTGTCTTGTAATATATATTTATGGAAGATAGAAGCTGCATTTTTGCTGTCGCTTGTGTGGTATTTTGTCTTTGTGGGAAACTGGAAAGTATGCATTGATCTTGTGGGACTTTGAGACAAAACGATTTGGAGTGAAGGCTACTGTGCAAAATATGTGTGCAGAAGTGTGTGTGTGTGTGTGTGTGTGTGTAAAATTGACAGAGACAAAAGTAGACTTTAGATAGACTTTAGAGAACACCAGAAGATGAGTTTACATGTGTACAGGTCTTGTAAATTGGCAACTTTTAGATCATTATTTACATAAAACAGTTTTAGAGGCTTGTGGTGCTCATACAGGTCAGCTGATTAAGCTGATTTGAATTTTAAATGCACTTTTTGTATGTTGCTACAGACAAAAGCATCTGCAAATAAATGTAATATATTTAGAGCAATAAAGAATCCTAACCTATATATCCATCTACCTTGAAAAGTGTGTGAGTTGGACCAAATGTCCAATTCTGCTGTATGATTCTCAACTCTAAAAACACTATAAAGACTAATATTCATGATATACACTTTAGTCTGATATGCATCAGTCCCTAGTTGTTATATTGCTCAGCAACCACTGTATGTTACATGAGACCAATGACCAGCATCCTAAAATACATGAAAGAGACAAACAAGAGAAATAAATTACAAAATGGAAGTTGTAAACAAGCTGTCTTCTTGAATTTACCCATGCTTGCAGCATGGTTCTAGGGATGGCTATGTCTGTCGGTCAGTCCACAACTTTGGTCCAAACTGAAATATCTCAACAACTGTTATAAATGGATTGCCATGAAATTTTGTACAGCCATTCATGTTCCCCAGAGGATGAATTCTACTGACTCTTAGACTTTTAGTCAGGGTAAAGACCGTTTGATGTCCGATCTTATTGATTCGGACATTTGCATTCTCAGATACAGCTCTGCCGAGTAATGTCTAGATAATTTTAGGTTTGCAGGGCATGTGTGAAAGAGGCTTAAAAGTCTACAGCCATGCTAGCGGGTCTGTGAGACTGTACTTAAGCTCAGTGGTGCTTTGAGCTAAATGCTACACAGTAACATCCACTTGCTAGCATGCTCACAATGACAATGTTAACATGCTGATGTTTAGCAGGTAATACATTTACCATGGTCACATGTTAGTTTAGCATGTTAGCAACACAACATAAAGTACAGCTGAGGCTGATGGGAATGTCATTAGTTCTGCAGGTATTTGGTCATAAACCAAAGTAAAATGGCACCAGCGTGGCAAAATATGTGCTCAATACATAGCACTAGTTAAATATCTAGCCTAATGATTTCCGTAGAAAATATATAGAATAGTATAAAGGCGACGGTGTCTGTATGTTTTTCCATTTGCTGTCTCATCCATGGAATTTATGAAATTTCTTTCTATTTACATTATAGCCCATTGGACAGACTCCAGAAAAAACACTCTTAAACTTTGCATAAACATGCTTTTCTCTGTCATGTCTACTGAATAGCTTCCCATTCATTTTTATCCTGTGTGTCATTCTTTTCTTTTCTTGTAACTAGGGACCAATGCGTCCTCTGTTGAAGCTCTTAACAACGGGCCATCTCTAATAGTTGACCCCCTGTAAGTAAACTCCGCTGTTGAAGGAGGTAATGAAAAGTGTTTCTGATCTGAATTTGAAGTTTTGCATTGTAGCTCACATAGATTCTCCCATTCCTCTTTCGTTATACTTCGGTTTCCTTTCTTTTCTCATTTTTGTTTTACATCCAATGAGTTACATTTTGTTTGTTGTAGACTACTATAAAGTTTTGAGATGTTTTTTTTGGATTGAGTTTAAAACATAAGCCTCTATGAAGACGTTTAGTAAAATACTATCCAAGTACTTTTGTTTATATTTACCTTCATTAATTGCTCAATGTAGTGCCGAAGTTGAAGATTCCAGGACTCCCAAGAAGTTACTGGTCCTGGACCAAGAAATACGCCCTCCCCCATGTAACCACAACATGTTCTTTTTACACTTGGTTTATTTCACAGAATAAACAAACAAGATATAATATGTTAATTAGTGAGCTTTAAGCCCCTGACACACCAACCCGATAATCGGCCGTCGGACAGTCTGGCGAGGTCAGTGACTCGAGTCTGTTTGGTGTGTTCCGTGCCGTCGTCCGTCATTTTGGCCGACCTGACTTGCTGGGTCGGAGGGCGGGCAGTCGGACTCAATGACCAATCTGATTGGTGGAGTGCTAACCCGGAAATGGCGAGCGGGATGAGTGATGAGCTCCTCTCCAAATCTGACGAAAATCTTTTAAACTGACCTTTGTCGATCTGAAATGAAGCCAGATTCAGCAACTGTATGGCCTATTTCTTAAAATGTTTTCAGAAACACGTTTCGGTGAACTATTTTCGTACAATACGAGATCGTATTTCGAACAAGCTGCCATTATCGGTCAGCTGGACAAGCCAGACCCACGTGACGCGTTCGTCATTTCCAGTTTTCATTTTTTGTATTACGTCTCGCACACGTGCAGAACGTACGCTCAAGTTGGCGTCGCTTGTGTGGTGTGTTCCAAGGCACTTTTTGGACCTCGGGGAGCCGATCAGATCACGGTCAGCCGTCGGGTTGGTGTGTCAGGGCCATTGGAGGTGCCTCTAGCCAGGCTAGCTGTTTCCCCGTTTCCAGTATTTGTACTAAGCTAAGCTACGACGATAGCCTTATATTTACCGTACAGACATGAAAGTGGTGTAGAACTTCTCATCTAACTAAGAAAGATAATTAATGTATTTCCCAACATTTTAAACTATTCCTTTAAATAACAAGAAACAAATACAACAGACTGCGATGTTACTTTGTACAAAACAAATCTTAAAACAAGTTGATTTGCACTGAAATAAATAATTTTAGGGCTTCAGGGCTTTTTCCTTTATTAGAACAGCTTAAAAGAAACAGGAAATGGGGGAGAGAGAGGGGACATGACACGCAGCAAAGGGCCTCAGGTCGGAATCGAACTCCGGCTGCTGGCAAGGACTGAGTCTACATGGGGCGCACGCTCTACCAAGTGACCTAGAGGCTGCCCCGAAACGAATAATTTAAAATTAAATTGTTTCACATCACTGGCATATTTCCTGAATCTTCATGTGCAGTTCACATGTTTATGATTAAAGTGACATTAAAGTTGACATTCTTTGCCTGGAAACCTTAATCTGGAAGCTTTGTTTATAAACCTGACATGGGTGGAGTGGGTGCCATTAAAGAGAAGGAAGTGAGTATTGATCTGTTTGACTGTACTGTGCTTTGCTGGCCATTTCCATTTGCCTTTCCCTCTCTGGGCAGTTTAGAGTAATTGCTTGCTCAAGGACTTCTGAGACCTGATTACTTTAACCCACTGAGGCTCCATTTGTGTCTGTCCTAGTTCAACCCAACCCTCAGTGATAAAGCAACATGCTCAAGTTTTCAGTGACATCTTAACAGAAAGACTCTACTGTTATTGGACACTTTGATAATAAGAGCTTAAATATTGCCTGCCATTTGCAGACTCTTTGTTATTATGGATTTCTGTTTTTTACATTATTAATACCACTCTTTGGGGATCTTACCCTGCCAGCCTATTAGGTGTAACCTGAGTATATTTCTTTATGCATCAATGCTGCATCTAATGCTCACATTGGGATTCTCAGGCTCTGTATACTGCACATCAGTGTGCTGTCACAAGGAAAACAGAGAGCTGCAGTGCTATAAAACTCTTGGTGATCAGTCCTCTCAGTCTGTGCTTGCCTGCACCAAAGCAGCCAACATAGGCTGAAACAGCATGTGAGCACTGACTCAGTAATGTACCTGTGTTCTCCAGAAATAAACACACACACTTGTGCACCCATACACTCATGAACTCAAACACACGTGCATGCACACGTACACGTAAGCACACTGACGTCCTCAATTATTTATGCCAAGGTGTAACTGCATGCAAACGGCCCATTTTGAGACAATCTGATCACACAGCGGAGGCTTCGCCTGGTCTGTTCCTTCGCTCGGTGAGAATATCGCCGGGGCGGAATGGAAACTTCATTTTGCAGGGGCTAATATTAGCCTGGGCCTCTGGAAAATTCCTTTTAAATGATCACAAGCTGAGAAAAGGCAAAGAATTTGTTTAGCGTTTTGCTTGACAGTATTCTCTGCATACACGGCAGTTTGTTTCTTTTCTATTTTTTTCAGTTGGTACAGCTCACGGGAGGGTCCTGGGAACACAGCTGTGGAGGGAGGGAGGGCTAAGGAGACCCATGATGAAATGTAGGACTGTCTTTCTGTCTGTTTGAGTTTCTGCTGGCACTGTTAACACTTGAACTACCATTGACCTGCATCCTTGGTCATTTAACTGATACGGAGAACAGTTAGTCCTTCAGATCACTTGGTGTCACCTGCCCTGTCACTGATCTGGACTGTCAGACTGCTGCAATACTGCAGCCTCAGTGTTATGACATTCACACCACAATCTGACTGACTGAGTGACTTATTGTTCCTATTTCAAAGTATAAAATACCATGTATAACATATGTATCTATTATACATGTGAAATTGCTAGATGATAAAATGAATCAAAGTGGAAATAGCAATGTGTGTCACTGCCTGTTTGCTCCCTTGTACCTCCATCACTGCCTGACCTATATTTAACTCCCTTTTTCATTACATGGCCCTAACTTTATAACCTTTTTGTGTATATGTGTGTGTGTGTGTGTGTGTGTGTGTGTGTGTGTGTGTGTGTGTGTGTGTGTGTGTGTGTGTGTGTGTGTGTGCTAGGAAAATCCCACCTGGCCATAGTTCAGAGGGTGAACAATGAGGGTGAGGGAGACCCTTTCTATGAAGTTCTGGGTATTGTCACCCTGGAGGACGTTATTGAAGAAATCATCAAGTCAGAGATCCTGGACGAGACTGACTTGTACAGTAGGTTCCCCTTCTCGAAGCTCATACCTCCTTAGACTGTAAGAACTCAAGGAATCTCCAGCCTGTCACAGTAAGAGCATCAGTCTAAAATCCATGACCTGCTATAAACTGAGCTAAGCCCAGCGGTTGGCTATTAAACTGTGTCCATTTAAACCAACTTAATGTGGGTCTAACTCATGCAGCAAATATATCTAAATATGCTTTTTTTTATTTGCAGGGGCTTTCAAATAAACACTAGCATTGCTAGGCTTTGACAAATGTTGTATGGCCATGGCACAATATATCATAATACAAAAATGGGACAAAAGGATTAAAAAAAAATTGATTTCAATTTTAACTAAATCTGATCAGTTGTTAATTCTGAATTGTGCTAATTGTTGTTTGCATACATTAAACACCAAATCAAGTGCATAATAAAGCTGCACTAGTCATTATTTTATTATTAACTAAGGCTCAAATGACTGTTGTGGCTCGTAGTGATGAACCCAGAGAGAATTTTCACCTGATCCTGTAGTTTCTCTCTGCTTTATGGAGTGTTTTAGCTTCTTTCAGGGCATTATTTTGGTTTTCATAGACACAGTTTCCATACTACACTACCTGCTCAGCACCAAACAGCAGTCTAGCGACTAGCTGGTGAACGTAATGGAGCATTTAGCAAATGAATGTTGGTGTTGCTCCATGTCTGCTGGAGGTGTAAACAGAAACTGATTGCTAACACATTAGCCATAACAACTAACAATATGTGATTTACGTCAACTTTGACTTTACAACAGTTGCCCAAAGTAGACAAAAAAACAAATAATGTTACTTTAAAGCTGTAGTGCGTAGTCTCTGTCCCCCCCATGAGGAATTCTAAGTAATGACAAGAAAACTGTCTGTGCATCCACATGATAAAAGCCTTCTGTGATCGCGCACCACCCCCACCCCTCCTCCTCGCAGTTGCTAGTAGCCAAGGAGGACACAATCTTCTGAACATAGCCACAATGAGAAATACAGAGAGAGTTGTGTGGAGCTGATACTCTTAATTAGCTTTGTAGCATCTCATTTGGCAATGGCTTGAATGTAACAGACGTTCATTAATATCAAAAAGTTACGCACTAAAGCTTTAAATTGTCCTCAGTTAACATTGAACTGTCAGACATTAGCATTGATTTGGAGTTGTGTTTGTGTCCACCTGACAAATGTAATCCAAGATTATCTCTCTTTGTAGCTCTGGTCTGCCCTCCACCAACTTTTGAGAAAATATCTGGCTCTTTAGCTAATAAAAGTTCACCAGCTAGCAACTTTGACTCTCTGCCATTTGGGGCTGAGCAGGTAGTGTACTGTTGGTTTTTATAGATTTGTTGCTGAAAACAGCTGCCTGCTGCATCTGGAAACAACGATGATGAGATTGCAGAGAGTGAACCAAAACAATACAGTTGCAACAGGAAAACCAAAACAATGAGCTGAAAGATGCTAAAACGAGGAAGAACCTTTCCCATCACACCAAAAAATAATGATCATATCAGCTTTAAAAATGCTTTCATCCTAATCCAGAAATGGAAAATCAGTTTGTGTGACAATGTTTAAATTAAGGTTTGTGGCCATCCGAGGTGTTTTAGAGAATATTACTCTTCAATTCTATGTAGATAAAGAATTGCTTTATATTTGTAATTTAAGATTAGATTAGATTATCTTATTTGTGTGGGCACCTAAACCTAAACAAGTAACAATGCTGAAAGTTTTTTATCATAATTTCCCAGGGAGGAATTCATTTTGTACAGTCACAATTTATTTGACTAATTTATTAACTTATAGGGCACATAGTGTACCATACCAAACCATGAGCTGACTATACTGCTATACCTCTGATGGTAAAGGCCTGCAGACATGGAGTACGTGCCAGTCTATTTGTTGCCCTAATACATATGGCTTTAAGTAATTCTAAGAATGTGGTAAGCTAACAATGTAGCCCCCTATAGCTCTCTTTTAGTTCTGAGAAGAACACCACAGCTACATTTCCGGAAAAAGCAATAAGCTTTGGGTAACTCAAGTTTAGTCACCCTATGACCCTGGAGGACGAGCTCACTATCTGTGGAGTGGCGTGGATCGACCTTTTACTGTTGCACTGTGTCTTACACTCGACATTTCATTTTCCCTCCTCAGCTGACAACAAGACGAAGAAGAAAATCACCCATCGGGAAAGGAAGCAGGATTTCTCGGCCTTCAAGCCTACCGACAATGAAATGAAGGTTAAAATATCACCTCAGCTTCTGCTGGCTACCCTGCGTTTCCTAGCAACAGGCAAGTGGGCTGCATTGCTGCTTGACTTCCCCCAGTGTGCCCTCAACCCCTCACTGTGGGGAAAGTGTGTGTGTATGTGTGAGTTGTTTGTGTGTGCATGTGCCCGTATGGGCTTTGAGTTTTGGGGCAAGTGGGTGTAGGGAGGAGTGAGTATGTGTGTAGAATGAGTATCTGTTGTTGGTGTGTGTGAGGGAATGAGTTGTGAGAGGACTCACAACAAGTGTGTTGGTTTGCGGTGTGTGTGTGTGTGTGTGTGTGTGTGTGTGTGTGTGTGTGTGTGAAGAGGTGGAAGGCCTCTCGGGAGCGCAGCACGGGATGTCTGTGCAGACCGTGCAGATCCCCAAAAAAACGCAGGCGTCTATTTGCTTGCGTTTCATGCACAGGAGGTTACATGTTGGGATCTTAGCTCACAGCTTTAAAAACACCACCCTGTTTGCTTACACGCGTTCCTCAGTGACATCACATCCAGCATTTTTGGCCTATGATCGGGGTTCTCACACAAGTCGACATACTTAGTGTAAAATGTGAAATATTTCACCCGCTTTCTCTTGGGAAATGGATTTCTGAACAAGGCTGCAGAATATCCAAGCACTACTACTACAGCAGCAGCAGCAGCAGCAGTAGTTGAATATGCTTCATTGCAGTTGGATTTGCTTCAGAACTTTGACCTAGCAGCTAAGCGTTGATTAAGTTCCTCTAAAGGCTATTAGGGAGTTTAGTTCCTGGTGGTGGAGCCAGCAGCCAGCTGACACATATCACCGCCGTTCAGTAGTTGAAGGAGCTGATTGGCCCATTAGGTGGTTGAAGCAGATCAGTCACAATGTGGATACAGTGTTATAAATGAGTGTTATAAGTTATAAATGAGTTTTTGGTTTGTATGTTAAAAAAAAAAAAAAAAAGAGAGGAGGGGTCCCTCTACCACGATGGACAGACATGCACTAGGTATCATATATACAGAGTAGAATAGAATAACAATTGTGAAATTCCAATATGTAGAAACTAATTTCTCATTTCTCAACTTTTCATGCTTTTTTGTGTGATGGTTTCAAATCAGATTCACCAAACTATCGCAACTGCACAATCTTGTCATAAATTGCCAGTTCATGAGGAAGTGCGCATTCATGAGATTTTTATCATTAGCGCAATCAACATCCCTGAAATTGCTATATAAGGCTACTTGTTTGGCTCTGCTCGTGACACAGAAGACTAAAAAGAAGTCATTTTTATTGAGACAGTGACAGAGAGGAAAGGGGAAAGAAAAGGGGAGGCCCGCAGCACCTGGTGAGCTACCGGGGCACGCCTGAAGGCATTGTTAAAGTCAAATGAGTTTGTTTTCCTCCTGTCGAGAGAGTCAGACTGTCTGTACGTGACTTGTACGAGAGCTCTGTTCAACTTGTGAATTTTGTTCATACGAAGAGAAAAGTCTTAAGCACAGAGAAAAGAGAAGAGAAAAGAGAAAAGTCTTAAGCACAAGAAAATTGGTGAATGCCACAAAATCACCTAAATGGCTCAAAAGTGCCACTTAAGAACAAATGAGTTTGTAAGAGTGATTTTTGCACAAGGCCAATTTTTGTCGATTTGGATGTTCATGTAAATAAAATTAAAATCACAATGATTGGGAAAGGTGACATTATCAAATTTCTTGTATCGTCCAACTGGCACTACAACACTTGAAAATGTAATTTCTGATTATAAAAAAATAAATAAAAAATCAATTTTTTTTTTTAAACTTTTAAATGTTGATATTGATATCAGCCCCATGTCTATGTGTGCTGGGCAATAATATTTGCTTCAAAAATTCTTATTAAAAAGTAAGACAGCATGGGAATGGTAATTGCGGATTGCGGGTGGATTACGTTTATAGAGCAACGGCTTACACATTGTCCCATACTAACTAAATCTTGTATTTTATCTGTTTTAAATTTTGTATTGCTCTTTAATGTTTTATGTAAAGCACTTTGAACGGCCTGCTGCTGAAATGTGCTATACAAAAAAAATCTGCGTTGACTTGCCTTCAAATTCCTCACAGTCTCCCGCCCTGTCTCTCATTGGTTCTTCAGAGGTCGAGCCGTTCGCACCGGTGCAAATGTCAGAAAAGATTCTGCTGCGCTTGCTGAAGCACCCCAACGTCATCCAGGAGCTGAAATATGATGAGAAGAACAAGCGGGCACCGGAGCACTACCTCTTCCACAGGAACAAGCCCGTTGATTATTTCATCCTCATAATGCAGGTATGTGGACACAATGAGGTGCAAAGTGAAGGACTTAAGGCTGTTCTATGCTTCTGCGTTGAATCGACGGTGTACCCCTGCAGACCCCTCTGCCTCTACGCCGGACCCTACGCCGTAGCCTGACGTGCACCTCTCGAAAAATGTAACTACACATCGCAGCGACGCTCGGCTGTGGCTGGGTAGCGTTGCATTCCCCCCCGGCTCATTTCCTGGTTCTCCTTCTCCATAAACAACATGAAATCAAGGAGAGGGTTAACTTTTCCTGCTCCAGATTTCCCACCGTGGTCAGAAAGAACAGGGGAGACACTTTGTTTCTCTCACTATGACTCTAGAGTCTGTACTCGCTCCGAAGCTTATCGCCGTCACTCTCTCACTTCTCCCTCGCTCTATCACCCACTCCCCACACACACACACACACACACACACACACGCACACATGCCGGCTCGACGCACACACCAGCGAACAAGTATAAACATCAGGCCACTTACGTAGGCTACGGCGAAAGCTCTGCGTGGAGCCTCTGCAGAACCATAAAACAGGCTTTACTGCCAATGACCCACAAGTTACAGCACAACATGAATTTATGTCACTAAAGAACAATATTTCATTCGTTAAGAAAGTATTCGTACCCTAACCAAACTACACTATACATTACACTAAACACATTGAAGACAGGGACATGCTGCTGTTAGTACTACAAGCTATTGTCTTCCTTGTTCCCACAGTTTTTCACAGTATAACCATTCATCTAAGAGCTTTACTGCAAGTTTGTCCCCCACAGGGGTCACACGTCCTAAAAAGGTATGCATGGTATGACTGTGCTGCAGGGCAGTTTCTATTGAAGAATGCAACAATACCAGATAAACAGCTCATTAATAATACAAATGTCTGGCTAAAGACACTCGCTATAACACAAGAACATTTTGTACTGTACTGATTGATTGCACTAGTGTCAGTTCTAATTAGAAACACCACAAATAGAAAGTGAAATATATGTAATTCTGTGTTTTTATGTTATAAATGAACTAAATTTCAGACAGTAGAGCTGTTGGTCCCAACACGGAGTCTTCCTCTTTGGTCCTAAGGCGCTGACACACCAACCCGATTATCAGCCGTCGGACAGTCTGGCGAGGTCGGTGACCCGAGTCTGTTCGGTGTGTTCCGTGCCATCGTCAGTCGGAGGAGCCGTTGGCGTTCATTTGGGCCAATTTGACTTGTTGAATCGGCCAGTGGGCAGTCGGACTCAATGACCAATTACCGGAAATGACGAGCGGGATGAGTGTGACTAGAGTCTCTCAAAATCTGACGAAAATCTTTTAAACTGACCTTTGTGGATCTGAAATGAAGACAGATTCAGCAACCGCATGGCCTATTTCTCGCTTAAAATGTTTTCAGAAACACGTTTCGGTGAACTATTTTCGTAAAATATGAGATCGTATTCTGAATAAGCCGCCATTATGGTCTGGCTTTGAAATTCGGGAGAAGCCAGACCCACGTGATGTGTTCGTCCAATCAGCTGCCGGTTTTCATTTTTTGGGCAACAATACAGATTGGCGCCGTCTGCTGTTATGGAGACGTATTACGTATTACATCTCACGCACACGCAGAACGTACGCTCAAGTTGGTGTCGCTTCGGTGTGTTCCGAGGCACTTTTTTGACCAACTCTGGGAGACTGATCAGTCCGACTGCCTTTTCTGCCAAGGGTCGGTCATCGGGTTGGTGTGTCAGAGCCTTTAGGAGAGTATCAAGTCTTTAAAAAGGCTCAAGATCAGGGGAAGTCTAACATCACTGGCGCTAAAGTGGAGTTGAAAGTCATTTTCCTACCATGAAAATACAACATAGAATAACAAATATAGTACTGACATTCACATACTTTGTATATTTCCCCTATCAGTCCACTAAACCCTGGGTCAAATGAGGTGTGGGGTCACTATCATTGAGGATTGAGATTTGGAGCTATTAAAGGTGCTCTAAAGCGATGTCACGCGTTTTTTAGCTACAACATTTTTTGTCACATACAGAAAACATCTCCTCACTATCCGCTAGCTGCCTGTCCCCTGAACACACTGCAAAAAAAACGCTGTCTCTGTAGACAGCCCAGGCTCCACAAACGGCAACAAAAACAAACTGTGCCAACCTGCACCACGAACCATAACAAACAGTGTTCCAGCCAATAACCGACAAGAAGGATTTGGGGGTGGGGGTTGGGGGTTGGGGGTTGGGGGTTAGTGCGCGGAAGGGAGGGGGAGGGGACGGGATGAGGAGGAGGAGGAGGGAGGGGCGAGCTAGCCGGTAGTGTTTTTACCACACCTGCTATGCACCTGTTATCCTCATAAAGATCTTTTCTTTATGGTGCTGCATTGCCCACTGTAGATTACTGAGTTAGCGTTACCCGGGAGGTCATATCATTGCGATGAATATATTGCTCAGACAGAAAGTCATTCATTCACAATAAGATAATACGTTACAGGTACATCTTTGCATTATAAGTGTTGCATACGGTAACTTAGCCTACTTTGGATGTAGCCTATCGTGAGCTAAACGGGGTATCACTGTCACTGTGTCACGAGCCAAAGCATTAAGAGTTTGCTGTAGCAACCAACGTAATAATAACTTTGACTTATATGGCGCATTTTATGAAACCCACGGGCACTTTACACAAGTATAGGGGGACAAGTGAAAAGAAATAAAAACCAGTCGCTAAATGGAAGGGGCACGTAATTTAATGTAGGCCACTGACGTACAACCACATCGCGCATTGTAAAGTTATTTTATGAATGAAATAGACATATTACATACCCTAGGGGCAATTATGGGTCGGTTTTGAATCATTTACAATCCCGTAATTGTCTCCATTTGTTGAAAGCCTGACTGAGTGTGACTCGGGTTTCGCCGTTGTCTTTCACTTTCACTTTTAGCTTTTAGTTGTTCTTCGTTTAATTTCCTTCTTTTCTGTAATGGCTCTGCCCCAGTATCAGCCATAACTACAACAGATAACTATTAAAATAAAATTACAAATACAATTAGGCCTATATAAAGATATCTCCTGCTACCTTTTACCTGGCTGGATACTCACTAACACAGGCTTTTCCGGAGTTACGCCGAAATCTGTGACCCAGCAGAATGTGTGACTGTAGAGCCGTTCTAGCTGCCGTAAATCATTTTGTGACTTTGCGGGAAAAATCGGACCTAGGCAAAGGCATTAATAAAAACGATATAAAAATAGCATTCTTCTCACGGTTAGTCTCTTGAGCTGTTACAGGTCATTTATGATCACCAGATGAGAAATTACACAGTTTCAGAAACATTTAATTACATGTAGTTATATACATACACAAGCAGTAAAAAGGAAAGGCAAGAGGGAGTGGGGGGGCAGGGAGAATAAATATATCTGAGCTGGAAAAGTGGCAGATTTTGAATAGGGTGAAAGTGTAACTCTAAAGCTGTAGCGGAAATCCTAGATAGAAAGGGTAATTAACACAACAAGGCACTAATGCTCCAAACTGAAAATGTGCAATTGAGAGTTAATTAGAAACAAAAGAAGTGTAATAATCATTATTATTATTCTTGGTTTAACATGTGGACAAAGTTAAAGAGCATAGTTTTCACCTCTGGATCTTTCCGTCACAGGGGAAAGTGGAGGTGGAGGCAGGAAAAGAGGGGATGAAGTTTGAAGCGGGGCCGTTCTCCTTCTATGGGATGCTGGCTCTGACAGCCTCGCCAGGTAAGATCTCTAACCAGCCCCCCTGGGTTTGGTCTAAAGTGAAGTCATGTTTCTCATGTTCCCCCCCCCCCCACCCCCCCCCCGTTGTATTATAACGTTATTTATTTTTGAGTAAACTACAAGAATGCAGCTTTGCATGCAGGTCTTCTTTTTTTTTTTTATGAAGATCTAGGCCATTCATATTGGACTCTACTGTAGCGCCAATAAAAATAAGTCACAAATAGAGCTGGGCACCAAACCGTACTGCTTTTTTTGGTATTGACTGAAATGTATTCATAGCACCAAGTATCAAAAACCATCAAGTACCAAAATACTACTTTTTATTTATTCTTTGCTCAGACAATTTCTTTTGCCAAGTTTTGCCAATTTTAGACTGTATTATGTTTCAGCAAAGTTATTGTACAGCTGCTTCTGTTTGTACTTGTGATAACATTTAACATTTGAGAACTTGGCTCCTTGTGTCAAATAAAAAAAATGGTTTTGTAGAGAAACACGTTTACATTCCTTAAAGTATAATTAAAAAAAAAAAAAGGACTGTTTTGGTATCGGGAACTCTGGTATTTTATCAACACTAGTATTGAGACACTCACATAGTATACCTATTTCTTTGTTCAAACTTCAAGATCAGTACACATTGCTTGATGTGAAGATGTTAGAAATAATTTTAGCAGCAATAAACGTAAAATTTGCCTTCACCACTGTCTGCATTCACGTTGTCCTTTGTGTCACCAAGCCGGCAAAGTACAGATCAGTTCAGGACCTTCTGTGATTAAAAGCCTACATTCCCTTCGATTAATGTTTATGAATACTGCAGTGACATCATGAGAAAGCGTCACCTAGTGATCCTCTGTTCATTCATAAACTACAGTACTATTCTCAGCCCTTTTCAACTTTTCTGATTGACATTGGTGGTGAGATCTGAGAGACACCTACTGGTGAAATAGTAGAATGACCTTCCTGTCATGTGTGCAGGCGCTCTGAAATCAAATACTTTATGAAAAGGCAAGTGTTGCTGATGCTTCTCTACCAGATTTAATCCAAGTTTACTATGTGTGTGTGTATGTGCACTGATTATGTCTATACTTTGACAGACTCTCCTCTTTCTTTTCTTCTTCTTTTTTTCCATATCTGGTATCTTCCTTCTGTCCCACCCACCCAGTGCCTCTGTCCCTGTCTCGTACATTTGTGGTCAGTAGGGCTGAATCATTAGCAGGATCTCCAGGTACTGTTGCCTTTTCCTTTTATGACACCATACTAATACCATCCCGTCGACTAATAAGATGTGAGAGTTTGAAAAATAATAATCATGTTTGTGCTAAAAACTGAGAATGTTTTCAAAGTTTAACCCCGCATGCTTTGTGTAAACCTACACGAGTGTATGGTCATTTTGATCCTCATCGTCGAGTAGTTTTTTGTGACCAAAAAAAGGGGTTGATGCCTGAAAGTCTGTTTGTACCTGAATGCAACATGCACTGTATATTCATGCGTGTATAAGTGAAAGAGAAAGCAGGAGAGAGGAAAACCAATTCAGATTGAGACTTAACACCCTCATCCCCTGAGCCATTAGTCAAGTGGCTGAATGGTGTTAGAGACTGGAGGCCCCAGAGCGGACCCAGGCTCCGCCCTGCTCGCCCCTAACCTTTAACCCTCTGACTACATAAACAAGACCTACAGTTACAGCCCCCTGCCGGACACCGCTGAGAGCACATACAAAGACATGCACATACACATATGTTCACATGCACAGGCACATGTACGCGAAGCGCACACACTCCGCACATAACTACGGACATGCTGCCACAAACACAAACACACCCACATGTATCCGGAAATGCAGTTGAACAAATACACTCTCTTCCTCTCTTTAGCAGTGACCTGCAGTGCACCTCTAAAAATGTTTTTATTTCCACCCAGTTTGGCGCCCCGCTGCGTTTGAGTGTGTGTCTGCATGTACGTAAATGCATTATGTGTGTCTCCTTAACACACCTTTGTCTTTTTGTTTTGACCTGGCCCCTGCAGCCCCTAGAAAGTGGAGTACTAATCCGCAAGAGTTCACATGCCAGGTCTTTGGCCCACTGCGCTCGGTCCACACACACACACACACACACACACACACACATACTCCAACATGGGCTTACATACATTCCAGTCGCGTAGTAGCATTAGCGTTGGCCAAGCCGTTTCCACTTTGTTGTGTGTGATTTTCACTAGGCTTCTTTAAGAAGTGGAAAACATAATCTGGCTTTAATTAAAAAAAACAAGAAAAAAAAAAAAAAAAACTGAACAAGTCTTCTATGTGGTAGCACATTGATGGAAGCAGCATCACTGGAGACCACTGACTCAATACCTGCTGTATTAAAAACTCCCCTCACCTAAAGCTTTACGTAGAAATTAGATTTCCATACATCACAGCAAGCATCTGTGCTTATGTCTAACACTTAAACACTGAAAAATGTCACTAATACACAGGTGCTGCTGAAGCTGTTGAGCAGCTCAAGTAGTTTTCGAGAAAATTGTGAGTTAGAGCAGGTAGTGCATCACAAGAGTTTTATTATCTGTAGGTATCAAAATCTGCACAATATGTCCAAATAGATGATGTACTGTACTTACTACTGTGATGATTAAAGCTGTAGTGCGTAGTTTCTGTCTCCCCCATGAGGAATTCTAAGCAATGACAACAAAACTGTCGGCGCATCCACATGATACAAGTCTTCCGTGATCGCGCACCACCCCCACCCCTCCTCCACGCAGTTCCTAGTAGCCAAGGAGGACACGGAGGATTAAAAAAACATGATGGACTCTTCAGAAGAGGTCATTATCTTCACTTGAGCTTCTGCGTAGGAAAGTCAGGGGAGGGCACAATCTTCTGAACATAGCCATACTGAGAAATATAGAGAGAGTTGTGTGGAACTGATAGTCATAATTAGCTTTGTAGCAACTCATTCTGCAATGGCTTGAATGTAACGGACGGACGTTCAATAATAACACCTAACCAGACAAAACCATTGATGAATAGCATCAGAGCAGTAGGGATGTGAAAGACTAACAAGTGATTGATGACCGGCACCTCTGTTTATTAACAAGAGAATCTACAGCCATGCTAACATGCTCACAGCTAGCACTAAACAAAGAACAGCTGTGGTTGATGGGAAAACATCAAGCATAAAGCAAAGTATTGGACAAATTGACATTTTTTTACCTGATGATTTTGACCTGGTGATCTTGAAGAAAAGTCAGAGCAGTGAGGGAATGGTGATGGAATGCAATCCATGTAATAGTTGTGAAGAAATGTAATTGCAAAGCTACAAAAGTGAACCTCATGGTGGCGCTAGATCAAAAAATAAGAGGATCACCAAAGTCATTAGGCCTCATCGTCGGGGCACCACAGCTATCTGTACCATATTCCATGGCAATTCATCCGATAGTGAATGAGATATTTCTGTCTGGACCAGAGTGGTGGACTGGCTGACCAACAGACCAACATAGCCATCCAGAGCCATCCTGCTGGTGTGGCTAAAAATGAGTGTAAAATGAGAGCTGCAAATTCTTACAGCCAAACAAGGTCACGTTAACCCTGCACAGTCTTCACCTTGTTCTCAAATTCTGCTCTCTGATATGACAGCACCAGAGACACAAACAACAACAGGAATACAGAGTAGATGACAGCCCAGCATGTCAAGTGTGTATAGATTCCCTTATAATGAGTCCCAGCAGAGAGAAGACTGCGACGGACGGTCTTTGTTGCTGTATGAATGTAGTTTTGGATGTCGTTTTGTTTCTGCATGTCTTAATAAGTTCTGGTTGTGAAGGAAACACACAGTCAATGAAACAAGAAGAAAACAATCTCTAATAAGCTAAAAGGTTGGACATATTTTTCTGAGATAATTTTGGATTACTACTGGTTAGGAGTCTAACTGTATTCTCCTCTTCTATCACCTCCTTACAGAAAATAAATCTCCTCCACGGCCGTTTGGACTCAACCACTCAGACTCCCTGAACAGGAGTGACCGTATAGATGCCATCACCCCGACTCTCGGCAGCAGCAACAACCAGCTCAACTCCTTCCTGCAGATCTACGTACCTGACTACTCAGTCAGAGCGCGCACAGACTTGCAGTTTATAAAGGTGAGAACCAGTGGGGGAATGTAACTAAGTACATTTACTCAAGTACTGTATTGAAGGTGCTGTAGGTAGGTTTGTGAAGATCCAGGACTCAGCCAAAAAATTTGAACATCGACAACTTCTCAGTCCCTCCCCCCTCCTTTCTGCTAAAGCCCAAAACAGTCTCCTAAGCCCCTCCCCCCACAAGGGAGAATGAATGCATGTGCATGAGCAGTGATTGACACGCAGTTAGACACCCCCCCCCCCTGGCCCTGATTGGTGCATCTGAACAGGGAGCTGTGGATTTTTGCAAATCACATTACAGGCTGTAGATGGTGCCAGAGGAGCCAGATTTTTTTTTTTTAATTACCTGCTTGATGTAGTTCTACTGGAACATAGGGTCAGTTTCAGCAAATATGACAGAAAGTTAGTTTTATAAGTCTTACCTACTGCACCTTTAAAGTACAAGTTTGAGGTACTTGTACTTTACTTGAGTCTTTTCTTTACATGCCACTTTCTACTTCTACTCCTACTACATTTCAGAGAGAAAAATAGTACTTTTTACTCCACTACTGTACATTAATCTGACAGCAGACTTTTGCACACAAAACACATGTAGTTTATAAAATACAATGTTGTATTTTAAATTAAACTACCCAACAATATACAGGCCTACAAGTACAGCCGAACTGATTAGCTGATTAAACACTTAGTTGATTGACAGAACTGTTTTGATCATTTCCAGTTTCTAAAATGTGAGGATTTTTCTGCATTGAGTACTTTTACTTTTAATACGTTAAGTACATTTTCCTGACAATACTCATGTACTTTAACTTAAGTAACATTTTCAATGCAGGACTTTTACTTGTAACAGAGTGGCAATAGTACATTTACTTAAGTAAAGGACCTGAATACTTCTCCCACCACTGAAAAGAACACACAGATGAGCAAGAAAGGCACACTGATGCTGATGTGTATACATAGATGCTGGTATAGAAGATTCTCGCACATGGCTACTTGGTAAATCATTAATTAGACAGTTAGAAAGGGATTCATGAAAATGTCTAATAAGAGATCTGACACGTGAAGACTGACAAATCAACAAATCAATTCATAAATCATAGACCACATTTCAAAGCAGTTTAATAGTTGGTATTTACTTGGACAATCAAACAAATGATTGATAAAATTCTGTACAAATGAAAAGCTTTGTATCAATAATTTGATCAAATTAAGAATCATTCATTATGGAAAGAATAAAGTTTCCATAATGTATCAATTCATTTTATATCCATTTTTTAATCCCCTAAATTCCCAAATAAATATTACAATTTGTTTATCAATTTGGCAACAAAGTTTTTATTAAAAGAAATAAAATAGAATTACCAGGTAAGTTTAAAGCTGCACTTAAAAAAAATAATAATTAAAGCAACATTGCGTAACATTTTTTTTTTGCGATTTAGTGCTGCTACAGTTTTCAGAGTGCAATTCATTTATACACCGTTGTCGTAAATATAGACAGCTGTGAACGTGCATTTCTTGATGATTACATTACTTATGGTCAAAAACTAGCGATTCGACAACTTTGCTAACACAGCCAAATATAAAGTATGTGCAACAACACAAGACTAAACAAACCAGCTAATATTACTTACTGGTTCGACAGCAAGATGGTCAGCTCGCCGCCTGTCTTGCAGCCTTTTATTTGGCAAAGCTCTCGCCAACGACTAAAAGCCCGTCCGAAATTTACACTTGTCCCGAAGACCTCTTGCTTGGTCACTCTCTCCTTTTCTCTTCTTAGCTTCCTCCGTCAACGTCCTCTTCGGTCTCTTCGACTCTGCCATGATGTCTGTAGCGGCTGCTGAACCCGGTTCCGTTGCCCGCTTGCCCGGCTCTGGTTCTGGCACTACACTGGCGCCGCCAGCATTCCCCCCCGCCCCGGGCCTGAAAGCCTCCTCCTCCCAGCGGTCCAAAGCTACTGTGCTAGCGGTGTAAACATCAACACTCCCCCGGTGCTCTGACCTCCCAGTCCTGACAGCACGGCTAACTGAGCGAACAGATAGCAGCAGTTAGCGGTTAGCCTGAGTAAAGCTTTCTGTCCATCAGGAAACTCCCTAAATCCCTGAGAGTCGAGGCAGAGCAGCCGGAGGATATCAAAGAAAACCAGAAAACAATTTTCTCCATAAAAATATGATCCAGTTTCACCAAAATCAGTGGTAGTGCCGTAAAGCGTTACGCACTTCGCGGGAGATCGTACCCGCTCGCCAAAGTTACATAGTGCGAGAACAGGCAATCAGGGCGCAAAAGTGGGAATGACAGAGGCATCATTCTCCCTACTACAAGTCAGTGTAGCATAAACAATGATTTTGAAGCCCACTCTGCAGGTCCCTGCAGCTCTACGGATCGTTTCAGTGTCTTTCAGCTCCCAGTTTTGGTTTTATGGCCATACGTTAATGTTTTGCTTCACTTTATCATCTCATCAGTGTTAGTATGCAAAACAACTGCATACTACCTGCTCCGCATAAAACAGCGAGCACAGTTAGCATCTAGCTGGTAAACATAGAGGAAGATTTAGCAGCTAAAGAGACAGATTTTTACCTCCAGAGTTAGTGGAGCCTGAAATCTGAGCTAACAGAGAGTGAATATTGGACTTACATTCATCAGGTGGCCCAAAATACGACTCCAAATGAATGCTAGTCTTGCTGCTGGATGTGTAAATAGGTGATGATAACATGTCAATATTGTCTTTTGTTCTGCTGCCCCCAAATGGCCAAACAACTCAATTAATGATTTTTTTTTTTCAAGATTTTAAAGTTAAAGAGAAATTTGAAGGATATCTGTTTTATCAGTTTGTATCTTGTTGTAATCAGATGTTTCCTCATGTACACATCCATTAACCTAAGTAACATATTTTGTGTCACTCTGGGGCATTTGTTGTAGCAAAACTATAGCGCTCATTGGCTGACACCTGACATGGTTGTCTTTGTGCCACCTCTGAAACTTTCGAGTCAATTTAGCACTTTTCAAAACCAGAGATTACAAATTGCTTTCCAAGGACAAAATGAAGAAACGGAAAAAAGAAACGCATATAACATACATGTTACATATGTATTTCGCACATACACCAACCAGCATACACACATAAATACACACATGCGAACAAATGAAACAAAGGCTTAGGATAAAAATACATTTTCAGAAGCGATATATAGATTTGATATAGATACTGATTTTGCAAGTCTAGGGTTGTCGGGCAGGTCACTCTGGGATGACCTGCAGGTACCTACCAGCCCTACCAGCCCAATCAATCTTGACCTCATCATGCCTCCATCCTCTGTTTCCTAGGTAACACGCCAACAGTACCAGAACGCGGTAATGGCGTCACGGATGGACAAAACTCCCCAATCGACAGACAGTGAGTTCACTAAGATCGAGCTCACGCTGACGGAGCTGCATGATGGAGTGGAGACCCCCGCTGTCGTCACCACCACAGCCAGCACCACTAGCACCACCCCTGCCGTGTCCGTATCCGTGGCCAACGAGACTTCCTACCTGCTCAACCAGCAGCAGAACTGTGTGGGCCTCAGCAGGAGCAACCACAGCGCCCACAACGAGGGACCCATCTAGCCCCCGCCGAGCACGGTGGAGACCCTGACCCTCCACCCTGTCTCGTGGACACACGGAGCGGTGGCGTAGATGGAGATGAGGGAAAATGGGGAAGCGGAGGCGGGTGGAGTGAGGGTTCTGCTCCAACCAGTAGCCCCCGGTCAGTCAGTCAGTCAGTCAGTCAGTGGAACCCTTTCATGGAGGGGCATTGGGGAAGACGGGTGCTGCGTCACCCTGAACGCCCTAACCTGAACGCTGTCAGAATCCCTGCTGTACTACACCCTCTTACAGAGGGTGCACTCGGACAGTACCTGTGACTGAGCTTCTATTTTGGGACAATCTGACACTTTCATAGCGGTGACTTGGACTAGAGGATGACAGAGTGCATGCAAACCCTGTCCATTTCCCCTAAACACAACCACACACACACACACAACATAACACAACACTCGCTGTATTTTCTCCTCAGGCCAAAGACTTTGGTCCCCCCTTCTAACACTGGACACAGACTGTTTTTGCTCACACACACACACACACACACACACACACACACACACACACACACACACAGCTTCCCCACCCGTGAGTCTTTCAGGGAGGCTCAGTCGTTGATCCCATCAGCGAGGACTCAAACCCAAACAAGCAGAGAGAACAGTTGACTGTTGAACGGAAGACTGCACCAAAAACCGCTTTGAAAGAATCCGTTAAACCATGAACCAAGAATGTTTTCCTGTATTTATTTATTTTATAATATTGTATGTATATATGTATGCGTGGAGACATGATATGACATAAACTGGCATACAAGTATGCACAAGCATGTACACAAAGGTGTACGTGGGGCAAACATGTCATATCAAAAAGGACATGCTACATATATGGAGACAAACATCCATTCATGTATATGAGGAGGTGAGGGTCTTTTACAGATACAGTATGTATATTACAGATCTTGTTATTTTTACTATTATCCTAAATCAGGCTTATGGTACACTATCTTTTTCACCTTTTAAACAATCACACTATTGCCTTTAAGATAAATCATATAATTAATTATTTTAACAAAGTGCAATGAACAGAAATTTATTTAAGAGATGATTATGAAAAAAAAAATCACTGTATTATAAATTGACAGATATATTTGTATGTATGTACTGTATGTATATGTATATTTGTTTTTTGAAAAATGCTAAACTGCAGCCATCCACAAGCAAAATTGTCCTTAGTCAGTCTCTCTTTCTCCTTGTCTCTTTCATATTTTTGCATCCTTTGACCTCAAACACAACGTCTACTATACGTTCATGTGGAGTAATGATGCCTGGACTATTCACCACAGTGTAGTGGGGGGGGAGGGTCGTCTACTAGGTGGTGGAAGTGTCAACAAAGCACCTATGCATGTGGAGGCTATGTGTCTTATTTTTTATTTGCCAATTTTAAGCATAATCAAACTTGATAATTGCACAGTATTAATGACCTCATCTAACATGTTGAGCATCATCAACGTCACAAAAAGTAACCTCGACATTAAACATGTCCATGAATGATACACAGCTATGCTTTTCCACTGTTTATGTGTGTGAACGTGTTTTTTATTTTATTTTTATTTTGCATGTGTGTGTGTCTACAAAACATAGGCCGGCAGTTCAATTCATATAAAGGCTATTTTTTGATAGCAGTGAATGTGAAAGAAACTAGACTTTACTTGTTTTGGCTCCCCACACAATGCAGATAATCCATGTTTAATAATTCTTGAGTTAATTCAGATCAAAATCTAAAATATTCCTCACAAATGTTATGTTATTAAACAGATATTTATATTGATTTTATCTTAGAAACACTGTAGCCATATATGATTATTTTTCTCACAATTTCAAGATCACACAATTAAAGAATAGTTTGACATCACTGGAAATAAGCTAAATTGCGTTCTTGCTGACAGTTAAGACAAGAAGATTGATACCACTCTCATTTCTCTGCATGACATTAGGAAGCTACAGTCAGCAGCCGGTTAGCTTAGCCTAGCATAAAAACTGGAAACCGGGGAGGGGGGGGGAACAGCTCTCTGTCCACAGGTTTAAATAAATCCACCTACCACCATCTCTAAAGCTCATTAATTATTCCAGGAAGTCACTGCTCCGGGCCAAGAAATAGTCTGGCACATAACCCCCGAAAAACCACAACTTGTCGTTTTTAAACTTACTGTTCAATAATTAGCAAGTTATATCTTGTTTGTTAAATTCATTAAAAAAAAATCAGGATAAAAAGACACTGCACACAAAAAGTTGTGATTTTTCCAGTGTTATACGACTATTTCTTGGACTTCTGGAGAGACTGGAGTTTGGAGTCTGTATATGCTAAGCTAAGCTAACATCTCCTGGCTCCTGCTTCATATTTAACATACAGACATGGGAGTGGTCTCAATCTTTGTATCTAACTCTCGACAAGAAAGCAAATGAGTGTAAATGTTAAACTACTCTTTGAACGCTTTTTTATTTGTATTTTATTTTTTTGCTTTAGTACCTTCTTGCCCTTATTGTTTTACCTCATAAAGACAGGAATGATTTTGAAGATACTGTATGTGTGCTTGAAATTTTTCCTAAAGCTACACACACTTCTGTAGGGGTGTAGAATGTTAACTCTTTCGCTAAACAATTACTTTGATTGCACTTCCAGGCCTGTTCATTAACATTCTATGTACTGTATGCTGGCAGTTTTCTGGCCACCTTACAGGCAGCAGTGTCCTATAGCTGAATTCTTTTAATATTCAGTTGCAGTTTGTAACCACTGGTGGTCGCTGTTTCAACATGTAATCCAATGTGTGTGTGTGTGTGTGTGTGTGTGTGTGTGTGTGTGTGTGTGTGTGTGTGTGTGTGTGTGTGTGTGTGTAAAGGCCCCTGAAAACAGCACACACGGACAAACAGCCTTTCCATCTGCTCAGCCATGAGGGGCGTCTCGGTTGTATAACCAGACAGAGAGTACTTCTGCATTGTTTGCAGCTGTGTTCATTGTTGTTAACTGTTCACTTGAAAGTGCTCCTATGCAGCAGGCAGGGACAATCACTCCAGAGGTACAGCAATGAATGAGGATCAGATTGTAAGATTGTGCTTGGGACATTCGTACTCTGCTTCACAGACTTCAGTGCCTGACAGAAAACAAGAGGCATGATGACTAATACAAAAGTCCAGGAACAGGAAACACTGGTGAACACATCCGCTAGCTGTGACTGGGTTATTTCAATATTCTGTTATACACACATTATTTTTTTCTCTCACACACTCCATCCTCTGCTGAACACAAGATTATCATCCTTCCTATGTGAATGCTTTGCAGGCCTGTGTTTAACTGGTCTTTTTGTCCATCCCAATGCTGCTACTGTACCCATGTGCTGTCCATAATGCTTCTTCTACCTTACGACAACATTCCCATTGCCTCCTCCAGCTGGTGGTTTAATAAAAAAGTGAATGATTAACAGACAGACAGTTGATGTCAAGTCAATGTACTCAATCTAAAGCTTTAGCCTACTAAATGTTTCTAAAGCCTCTTTTTTTTGGTATGCTTTAGCAATAAAACAGCCAGTTCCTAAATATATGGGTTTCTTCTGACTAATATTCACACACTTGGTATTGATACTCATACAAGAGAAGTTCAAATATAGGAATTACAAATTCAAAGTTGAGTTCCTAAGCAATGAAATGCACTATTATTCAATACAACACACACTGGGGTTTTGCTGCTACAGCCCTATTTGGTCTGGTATAGTCTGGATAAACAGAAGTACACATCCAGGATAAAGCCTGACATTTGCCCCTCACCTTCCGCTCTCTGTGTTGCTGTTCCTTAAAATCCCTTTAATACGGGAAACAACAAACTTCGAGCTAGCAAGCTAAAAGCTGAAAAATGGCAATTTTTAGTGAATGATTGTAAAGATTTACAAGGAATATGTTTATGGCATTTACAATCTAACTGGGACGTTTTGGTAATGATTGGGGGGGATTGCTAAGGACGATTTACACAGCAATTAACAATTCATTAAAATGCCACAAGGTGAACCTGGAGCCTAGTAATTGCCAACTGTGCCCGGTTGGTAATCCAGCCTATCACAGTAGTAAGATATAAACAACAAAACAACAAGAAATTATGAAAAACTATCTTTATTCTACATTTTTATGTAATTAACCTCAATGTACAGTCTGTAGGATAATTTCTGAAAACAAACAAAACACTGTTCGGGAGAACTTGAATGGATATGCATAAAACAAGGATTACTATAGTTTAGAAAAGAAAAGGTGACTTTTTTGGCACCTGTGGTTAATGTGGATGTATTTGGGGCATCACAACAATGGATACAAATCTTCTAAAGCACTGTAACCTGTTCGCCAGGCTTTAGTTAGTTCAAAGTCTGAGCGACAGACTTCTACGGTACTGTATAAAAGTTAACGAAAAAAAAAAAAAGGTTATTTGGAAAAGAAATAATATGACAAGGAAAATGGAAATGTCTATTTACAGTTCTGTAAACCAAGACCATTTAAAAACACTAGCTTAGAAAAATAAAAATAACCCAAGGTATTGATTACAAGTAACATATCTGTTGTGGTACTTAACATGCTATTCACATTTCTCGTCATTGTACGGTTTTTTTTTTTTTTACTACAGGTTTGCAGTTTTTTGTTTTGTTTGTCCCTGTTTAAACTACAATGACAAATGATGCAGTACACATAGAAGTAGAACCAATGCTACCATAAACACCTTAGCAGAGTGGATATGCTTGTTATTTTCACATGCATATACAAAATATGCAAAGAAAAAAACATTTCCTATTAGCAATGCAGCTGCCTCACGTAGCATATCCAGTTTTTCTATGTTCAAGAAACAAAATCAAATTGAGAATACAAATATTTCACTTGTAAAGAAAAAAAGAAAATAATAAAAGAGAACAAACAGCTGTAATGTGTTTCTTAATGTGCTACAAGCTTTTATCCAATCGCCCACATAGAGTTAAACACATTCACCTTTCTCCACATCAAGCCAAACCAAAAATGATGCAAAAAGTAGACGGCATGTTTCTTCCCTTTTGTGGCCTCAATGAGCAGGCCGATCCAACGCTCACAGTACAGGACTGACACAGCATGTCAAGACTAAATATCAAAAAGGTGAGGAAAGTTAACTTACAGGATAAACTGGATGTTAAAAAAAGGAAAAAGAAAAAAAAAAGTCACCATGTTTGAAATTCTTGGTGTTCTGCAAACTAACACTGATGCATTTGGACACATGTATTAAACTGACACAAAAATGGACATGCCAGGGATCCCTGGGTTAAAGGCCCTGAAAACATTTTCTCCATCAGCTTTATCACTATGGGGTCTTACATGAACACACTGTTTCCTGGCAGAATTTGAACAGTTTTGTTATTTCACATGAGAGACATCTGTTTTTCTTTGTGCTCTTCGCACTAGTTTGAAGTAGGCGGGGCTCCTCCGGAAAAATGTGAAGTCACAAACTTCTGTTTATCAGGATTTAGCAACATTTAAAGGGGCGCTATGCAGTTTTGGCCATTTCCTTCGCCATTTTCTGGCTTTTTGCTCGCAGGTTTCTCTATAGAGCTCCCCCTACAGCTTCGGAATAGATATTTGGCAGCTTCTATGTTTACTTGTGTCTGACTCCTCGCTCGGTCAGTCTGCCGTTTCCTCTTTCTCTGCTCCTCCGACAATGCTTTCCTAGCTTTCTGCTTCTTTTTTGCCGGCTCAGCCATGAAAAAATTAAAATTTCCAATCGCTGCCGGTTCCTGAATGGGCGTATGTGTGCAGTGCCGTGAAGCAATTCGTTACATTGCAAGACCTGATATAACGCTATACTTCCTGACGCTGAAGCCGGTGGCTCAGCGGCCGAAAGTTGCAAGGGTGGTTTTTCCGCTCACAGGCGCTAGGGGGGAGCAAGACGACCACCAATCAACTTGAAAAAAGTCATATAACCATTCCAATGACTCCGAAGCTGTTCAGTTAAGGTAAATTAAGCTAAAAAAAACTGCATAGTTCCCCTTTAAATCTAAAATCGGAAGATAAATTTGCATCCAAATTGAGTGAAAATGTTTAAACTTAAAGAACATTTTAAAGCACGTTTCCACTCACTACTGTTTTGCAAATATTACGAGTTGGTTCGAACAGTTGGTGGCGCTAATTCTCCAGCCCGGTGCCATTAAAAGCTTTGCAGAAGAAAAGCGTGCAGCGAGAGAACGTAATTAAAAGAACCTCAAAGGAGTTAAAAAAAAAAAAAAAAAAAAAAACATGGAAATGTATGTTTGAGGAAGGTTAGGGTCTCCTCATCTTGTGATGTTTTTTTCTGTCAAAATCTCTTCAGTGGTCACATGCTTCTTATCACATGTCGTGATGTGTTGGCAATGTGTGTTTCCATTGCACTTTGTCCCATTTTGCTGGTGCTTTCCACCTCAGGCAAGCATAACACTTATGGAAAGGCAGGCACTGTCAATCAAATCATACCACACCCATACCGTCCCGATGAAGCCGATTAGCTGAGCGTGTTGATAGTTTAACTCTTAATAAATAATACGTAAGTAAGATGGGTTTTTTTTGTTTTTTTAACTATCATGTTGCTTATTTAGTCATGAAAATGAAAAGTCAAGTGCTTAAACTCAGAGATCTCCATCCAGTTCTGAACTGTTAACAGAGCTGGAACCGACACTATAATGTAATGGTCACTTCACAGTGTTCAGAGGCCCAACAGAAGAATACTGTACACTCAACAATTCGGGGTCAGCAGATAAAACCAGAAAAACACCCAACAAAGCCCCGAAACCAAAGAGATAAACAAAACAAGCGAATCATAGTCTGAAGCTATTGATTACACTGAACCTACTGAACTCAGCCTTTTACGGTCCATCCTAAAACGGCCTAATTTCCTTGCATACTGAGGCAACTTTAACGCTCCTGTTACACATAGTCATAGAGTCTATTGGCATAACATACGGTTACAGTACTCCGTCCTCATTGTTGCTTGGTAACTAAATATCAGTTCAAGAGCCACTCGTGTCCCACAAGGTGTTCTCTAAAGCAAACTTCAAACAAAAAAATGCATCGGTTTAATGCCGGCTTGTGCTTAAGTGCTCCTGTGCTTTAGTTTAGTACAATGGATTCTTAGCTTACCGTTACTCAGGATGCTGCAGTCTGAGTCAGAAACACACACAGAAACACACACTCTTACATACAAGTTAGAACAAAGTACTAGTAAAAGACACAAAACGAAACTACACAGATGAAAAACTGAATGTTGTTCCCATGTTGCCTCAAAGTTTTAATACACTTTGTGCTTTTTTTTTTTTTGACACCGTAACTGAACAGTGCTTTTTGTTTGTTATAATGTGCATACAGTTTAAACAGATTAAAACTAAAAATGTGACTGCGTCTGTTTAATCCACCAGCAGGTCTTTCAGGTCAGCTTAATAAAACATAATGAAGTGTGTCTGACGGAGAAAATAATACAGAAATCAAATTCAATTAAATTAATTAAAAATCATAAAGTGTTTCTTTTTTTTTCTTCTATTTTTTTTTTTTACACAATGAAGCTAGGAATAGTTGGGTTTCAGAGGACCGAGCATGCATACAGTCTTCTGACAGTCATATGATCTGTCTCGCTACTGGTCCTTTCCTCAGAAATCTTCAGTATGTGTGTGTGTGTGTGTGTGTGTGTCTTTGTGTGCATACTGTATTGATATATATATATACACACACACACACACACACACACACACACACACACACACACACACACTGGAGATGTTTTTCCTCCCTGCCTCACTTTGAGAGAGATAACTAACCGACTCTAGTTGGAAACATGAGAAGGCAGGATCAGGAACCTGGCTTTCTTCTGCATGTCCAGCTTATTCCTCCTCTTCCTCCTCATCATCATCCTCATCGTGGCAGTGGGTGATCTCCTGGGGAGTCTGGGGGAACAGGTTGGGAGGTTTGATCTCGCTGAAGGAGCGGGTCAGCTGGGTGCGTTTGCACTCCAGGTCCTTGCAGTCGCTGCAGTGGGTGCGGTTGCGCGTGGCCAGTGGCGACTCCGTGTCGATATCCACGTGGGCGTGTTCCACCGTCGACTCGTGGGGCATCTGGGGAGGAGGAGGCAGGACAAAATGTGAGAAAACAAGTTGCAACACGAGCCGATTTACTGGAAGAGTCTGCTGTTTATTCAAGCAGCTGGTTGAGGCACAGGGCTCCGTCAGGGCATTTTACACAACGGGTGCATGCTAAAATCTTCTTTCACTCCCCTTTAGATGTAAATTTTAGAGATTATAAATCCAGAAAGCCTTTCTCTGTCTTATAAAGGAAGATAAGATCACTCCCCCCCCCTCAGTCAATAACAGAATTATCCACCAATGACTGCTAAGCCTCCAAAAAAGTCTTCTGTCTTTTATATCTCCACTTTTAAAAGAGCACTGCACCGATTTAGCATTGCACTCCCTAAATATTGTTGGACTCACTATGGACAGTTGAACAAAAGACAATCTAAATCGAAGCGGGGAAACTAAAAAGGTTGTCTTATTTTATTCTAAGCAATTTTCTTCCTTGTCAAAATCTGGTGCCTACATTACCCACAATGAAACGCGACAGACGATAGTTAGGTCAGAGATTCAGGTGCGTTATTATAGTAGCAACTGATGTAGCCTTGAGCCGCTGGCCTAACACAGAGATGAGGAGCGGGCTAACAGAGGTCTTTTCCATTTTCAAACTTGTAGTCTTTAGCCACAGCCGAGTCTGTGTCTTAAATGACATCACTTGGCAGTGTTTCCTCTATGTTGATTTGAAAATGGCGGCCCGCCATGGCAAAATTTCTGCCGCCATGGTATCAGAAGTAGGGCAGATGCACAATGTACAGTAGTCACCGTTGCCTTTTAAATTATCCTGCCTGTTGGAAAGCCTGTCCACGCCCCCCACAGGTGGACAGTGATACTGCAGTCTGATGTTGGTTTAGTGAGCGGCACTGCGCTTTGATGTCTGTTTTAGAGAGGCAGCGGACTTTTATTTATTCCTTTTCTTCATTCTGTCTGGTTTGTGTGTTCGTGAGGAAAATGAGAGTATTTTACATGTGGAGTTTGTTGTGTGACACCATGCAGGACAAATATATCTGTATAGTTTAACTATTTAGATTGAAGTTACGGCAGGAGTTGTCATGAAAGCATTATTTTCTTTTCTCCACGGCACACTTGTTAGAGTCTACTTAGCTAATCATCGCCGTTAATATGTGATAACGCCGGTTTATATCACATTCTGTGTGTGCTCTGAGTGTTTATGTTGTTCGGACAGACCTGCCCCCACTGCTAAAAAAAAATCCTAAAGGAAACACTGCTTGGGGAAAGTTTTCAGGTTTTGCACAGCTCCTGGAGTCACAAAAGGCTTTATACTTTTTGTCACATATGGAGCAGTATTACCAAGGCCAGTATACACATTTTGATCTGTAAAATCAGTGGAGTTCCCCTTAAATGGAGGTCTGATGCTCTATGATCTGAGAAGGAAGGACAAGAAGGGTGGATGACAGACGTGAAGGAGGACGGCCTCGAGCAGGGGGGACCAATAAAGAATCTGAGAGTTTAATTCTGCGGAGCTAGGGTAGTTGAAGTAGGGTATTGAAGTATCTACAATGCAAACAGGTCTTTATAGCCTAGAAATCTAGACACACCCTAGCCTGCTACTTGAAAACAAAGAAGATGGCTGCTGCTGCTGGCGAACAGCGGTCTTTCGAATCGGCGCTGGCCACGACTCTGGAAGACTTGGAGTTAAGCTTTTCTTTGAGAAAAGAACAAAGAACGGCGCTCAAGTTATTCTAAAAAAAAGAAGATGTGTTCGGAGTTTTGCCGACCGGATACAGCAAAAGTTTAATCTATCAAATAACGTTGCTCTGGTTGGTTGTAGCGTTATCCTATTGCAGAGGGAATTTGAAAGACAACCGTTTATCCCGCCCCTCGGATTGAGCCCTGCCAATGGTGAGTTCCCAGACCCAACATCTTGATGTGGGTCTGGCTTGTCAGGCTAAGGTCTTTACACAGTAGGGGGAAAAAATAATGAGACTAATGTTAGACCTTGAAAGACCTGGGAGAAATGTCTACAGATGAGGTTTTTTAGTCTGTTATGAGACGAGACTTTCATCATCTCTATTAGCAAAATAAAGAATTGGCATTGGCCCTAACCCTCTGAGGCCGTAACGTGTAATTCATGCTCCCCCCCATTTACATTCAGTGACTCACCAGCACGTGTGCAGCTCTGAAGAGGTAGCTGAAGGGATAGTACAGCAGGTTGATGAAGGAGGCTGCGTACAAGTCGGCGTAACGCATCACTTGAGAGGCAAACAAGGTCTGTCTGGAGCCACTGCGGAAAAGGCTACCCATCATGCCATAGCACATGTCCATGTCATGTGTCACTTTCTAAAAAAAGGAGAAGAGAAGACATTTGTGAGAAGACACAAGGATTTACTATCCTAACCATAGAAGGTATAGTATCTTTATCAGGGATGTTGGTGTGGATTACCTCACCAGGGACTCAGAGAGGTGATTCTTTGATGGGGAAGTGGATTATTGTTAATGATTAGACTATAGTAGACACAAACCGTATCAAACGCGTGGGCATTGATAACTGGCCGTCTCTAGGCAGCCAGTGTTAAAAGCATGTGGACAGGTATCTTGTTGTCATAGAAACAGAGGTGATTAATGCCGTACCTTGACTCTTCTCTGAAGAGTGCTGATGTCTGGCCTCTCGTTACTGCTGCTGTCCAGATGTCTGGGGAAGAACAGGGAAAGGCGATGAGGACAGTGAAAGGGTGAGGGAGGAGAGGATATTGATATCAATCTGCTGAAAGGTAATATGTCAAAGAGGTGGTGCAACAGGTCGTGCCCCGCTATAAATAACCTCGGTGAACCTGGTTATCAGGTGGCCTGCGAGAACCAGCCCTTTCGACTTTACCCTATTGACCCCGTTGTTCTCTCTCAAACGCACCCTGTTACTGCAAAGAGCAGCAAAACTGGTGTAAGAGACGTAAATGGGGGGGGGGGGGGAGAGAGAGAGAGGAGGGGAGGGTAGAGAAGGGGAGGCTAAAGCTCAAAGTTCTTACTTGTAGAGTTCTGCCAAGAAAATGTCCAGGCCCTGCAGTTCCTCGAATAATGCTGTAAAACACGAGCAGAGAGTGAATCTCATGTAGATGTACAGTGGATATACAGTGTTTGAGCATTAGTTATCTCGATAATAAATGCTCATGATTCTGTGAATGAGCACTTTGTGAGTGAGAATGTGACTGTCCAGTGTTTTGACTTTGTACCTACTGATTACATGAACTTTATCACGTTTAGTTTATGAACTACTAATGTCTTATGTGTAATGTGCAGGTCGGACATTGCAGCTGCTGTTCTAGGTCAGGTCCCTGTTGAGATTGTTTTCTAATGCCAGTGGGCCTGCAGTACTTGGAAAGCCTGCAGTACTTGGAAAGCCCGAAAGCAGCTAGATATAGTCAGTGTCATTTCTACATGTCACTGTGTGCGTGTTACACACACTACTGTGTACTGTGTTTGTCTACAGGCTCACAGCTTTTGTCGGTCCACACGTGCAGCTCCTGGGCCAGCTCTGGTATAACCAGGAACGTCCTCCAGCCTTGGCGTTTCTTGGACTTGAGGATGTCTCCAAAGATGTGGTCGCCGATGTACACTATGTCCTTCCCCTTGGCCCCCAGCAGGTCGCACACAATGTCTGAGGAACCTAAAGGGGAATGACGTGATATTTAAAATACCTGAAATATCTTATCAGTCACAAATGCTGAACACAACCAAACACTTGGTCAAAGAATGAATAACAAAAGGAAAATAGAAACCATCCAGAGTCTTACCTCCAGAGTAGACTATGCCATGCTGCAGAGGTCCTGTGTAGGTTCCTATCTTTAATCGTCCTGTTGTCTGAAATGAAGAACACAGAGAAATTGGCAATCTGGTTTCTAGGAACCTTGGTGCAATCACAGAGGTAAACCGCAAACATGGACATAAATGGAGCCAAATGCTAGAACACATTTTTACATGCAGAGTGTAGTGCCTGTCTACTTTTGTCAGACTATGCAGCTGTTATATATATATTTGAACTATATGTTTAAGACAAACAAATGTGAAATCCAGTCATTAATTCGGGATTTTCAAACAGTGTCAGGTGTGTGTTGCCAAGATAAAAGGGTCCCATGAATATGAATGTTTAACTCATGCCGACGATAATCCAATGATACAACATTCACCTTTTTGCCACATTAGCTTAAAAAAGCTGACATGCAAACTGGGCTGCAACATGTCCGGATACGTCAGCGTTCACATGCAGTGCGGCATTTAATAACATCTTCTGTCTCGCCTGTGTGTTCTGTGTCTGCTCACCGTGTCAACTTGTCTGAGCACCGTACCCTCGCCAAAGAACTGGGGCTTCCTGGCGTCCACCAGGATCAGGTCAAAGTAGGACTGCCAGGGCCGGTGGGAGGTACCAGGCTGGATACAAACAAACAAACAACAAACAAACACACAAACACACACACACACACACACACACAAGCAATAACACATATATCAGTATAAAATGTGTCTTTCACCTTTAAAGTGTGATCAAAGGGAAGGGGGGAGAGCTATACTTTACCTTCGGTCCATGTGGGAAGTCAAACAGGTAGGTCATGATTTTCTGTAAAAACACAACACACAGACAGACTGGTAGTCAGATCACACGCAGCTGTGTTTAGAGTTAATACAGCCGCCAAGAGACTAGTAGAAATTCCAAGAAATGGATCGCAAAGTTAATCGCAAAGTTAATTCATCATCTCTGTCAATTTTTTTATGAATGTTTTCCCCTAAAAAGAAAATGTTTCTACCATGACTGCACACCTATACTCACATCAGTGTATTTGTAGTCACTGTTGGTAGCCAAGAAAACCTTGGCTACTTCATTCATTCTGCTGAGGAGAAGAGGCAGCTTTCCCTGGTGGGAACAGAGAAGAAGAAAAGAAAGAAAAAGACTGAAGCTTTACAAACCAGCCCCTCTCAAGAATGTGTTACACTGTGTGTGTGTGTGTGTGTGTGTGTTCTCTAACACAGTACGCACGTAGCGTCCAATGTGAACACAAATACTTACATCTTTCACTACATATTTCTCCAAGTTCTCAACCGTCTTCACCTTCAATGTACCCTGCAATGTGAGACACAGGAGTCAGACTAAACGCTGAACGTCTAGATTTAAATGTATTACACACAGCCTGCGCAAACACTACCCTCTTCAGTTAGAAGTCATTTCATGCTGTAACAGTTGAGTAACAATAATCAGTGACAACTCGCACAGAACCCGTGTGGACTTGTGGTATTTAGCTGAGGGTTTTTTATTTTTTATTTTATTTATCTTTTATTTAACAAGAAAGGTCCCATTGAGACACAAAGGGCCTCACAACAACTTCCTGTACACCCACCACAGATGTTTTAGATTACATAAAGATGGATATTAATAGCCCCAGAGCTTTCCCCTTTCCAAGTTGTCTCGATATTGGCGGCATTTTTTACCATATATGATGCCGCCATTCACACCTCACCTCTCTGGTTTGGTTCAATAGGAGGGTCTCAGACTGCTGTCAACAGAATGTTGTGACAGTAGATACTGTTCATGGTTTTAGGAAGAATACAAAAGCTAAACAATTAAATCCATCCCTGTAATATTACGGTACTAAATGCATTTTCTCTTGTTCCATTTCTAGCTGTTCATCACTATTTAAAGGTCCGTCTGTCTGTCTGAATAGACCTGTATTCAACATCTGTCTGAAATGGTCCATTTTAGTGCCTGTCTCTTTAAGTCCCCCTCCCGAAAAAGCATCTGCTCTGATTGGTTAGCGTCTCCAGGTCATCGGCATCTACGCTCTTGGAGTCTCTGCACCGTCATTGCAGCCGGGGAATCACTGTAGCAGCACTGTAGCGGCACTTTCTACCTATATGAAATATAGTTGTGACATCACAACCATACATATGTCCTGCTGGCTTCGTTTTCTGAATACGGGCTGTGTGCATTAGCACAAATGTGCAACACACGTCCACCGTGTCAGTTAAATAACATACTGACATACTGAGGTTAAAACCACAAACATCACCGGTGTCGTACCTTGAAGTGGACCCAGTCGACGGCGTCGCGGACGTCCTGGAACATGCTCTTATAGGACATGAAGAGGTCGCCATTTTTGAAGCCAGTTTCACAGCTGGGGGAGAGGAGCACAGACACACACGTACACAGCCGTCGGACAGGCCACAGGTCTTTACACAAGGTTTTTTAAAAACATGACATTTGTTTTTTGTTTGCTTTTAAATGGGATAGCCTTCCCTTGTTGGAGGGGTCCCCAGCCAAACAGGAAAGCATTCTCCCCCTAAAAGACCAACAACCAGGTTTCAGAGGACAAAGGACATGCAGCCATTCCAGATTACATCCTCAACTAATTTACAGGCCATTATATTTACTTACAGTAACATTTAAAATTGTATCTCCTAGCTATATCAAGATGTCATTCTCTTTAAATAGTTAGTGAGAACATTTGTCATTCCTATCTCGTTCTGATAAGAATCCATGCTTTTCTACAATTAGTAGATAGGTTAGAAATTCATTGTTATATAAAAAATATGGGTTCTTTGACTGAACTCCCATTTGATTTCCATTACAAAACAATTAGCTTAGATTAGCAGTTGAGACGCCTGGACCCTCCCATGCTGTAGGGCTTGATCTTTGACCCAGTTTGGCTTGCAACTGTCTTTGTGTCACCATGCGGGGCCCAGAAACTTGTTGCATGATGGATAGTGTTACTAAGGGTATCCTTACCTTGTGTATCTGTCACAGTTGGAGAAGAAATCAACAAGGCAAGCAAAGAGGTAGGTCTCTGTGAAGTAAACAGAAAAGCAGCGAGAAGTCATCAGTAACAAAGCAGCTCGATCAAACTTTTCTTTAACCTGCGGGGAAAGGTTTCTGCTTGGACCTCCCATAACGTAATATTCAGCTTTTAATCAGGATAAAAGCTCTTTCTTTCTCTTTCACAGTCCCATGGTATTCTCCTCTGTGCTCAGCGACCTTACCTGGCAGGTTGAAGAGAGTGTTAAGGATATAAAAGCGCTCTGTATCATCTCTCTGGATGAACTTGTTTGGGTACCGTTCACGGATCTCAGGGCTGGGGGAAAAAGAGAAGACAACAGTAAATTTTGTCTTCTTTCTTGTGCTCATAAATATGTAGAAAATATCAGCTAAAAATACAAAATTGACATACAATGTGTGAGGATTGTGTTTGTGTGTGTGTTTGTGTGTGTGTGTGTGTGTGTGTGTGTGTGTGTGTGTGTGTGTGTGTGTGTGTGAGGGGGGGGGGACTCACTCACCCTCGGAGGAAGTTGAATCCATGGACACAGACCAGGATATTACCGTAGGCGTCAACCTTCAACAGGTTTCCATACATGGTATCAAACACAAGGCCCCTGAAGGCAGGAGGGAACACATGCTCTTATAAGTCTACAATACAGAATTAAACTAACCTGTATCTCTTGATTATAGCATTTGGCATTTTAACTGCTATCATTTGTGATACAATTGCAGTTATTATCAGGATAGACTGAACTTTGAACAGGTGATGGCTTTTTTTCCACCCGGTCTGTTAGCCCTGCTTAATGTCCTCGATATATCCACAGAGGTAAGTTAAATCGTTAAAGGGACTAACACGATGAGAGATGAGGCAATAAAAGCAGCAGTCGGCCATTAACCTGACGGCCGTCGTCATCATCATGATGTCTGTGTGGTGGGGTGTAATTGGTCTGACCTGGTGGGGAAGGATGGGTCGTAGACGAAGCTGAGCAGCTCCTGGGGGTAACCGATGGAAACCAGCCGCTCCACTGTGAGCTCAAAACCTAGTGACTCGTACTCTGGTGACTTGTACACTAGAAATGAAACATACACACAGTTTAGTAAAAATGACCCCAATAGAAGATCACAACGCATGTGGTGCCACAGTGCAGTTTGGTGTCTAATTTCCTATACAAAAAAAAGCCACAGATGTTGGTGTTGACATTTAAAACTAGTATGCAAATGCTATGTACAAGTTTTTGAATTGTTTTAGTCCTGGCTTAATAAGCTGATAATTCTGATAACTGCTTTATCGTTAGTCGCCATTGTAAGTCACTGTAAACTGAATTAGAACAGAAACAATTAGTCGATTAATCAATTAGTCGATCATCAGACAATGAAATCGCCAGCAAATTGGATAATCAAATAATTATGTAAGTCATTCATCAAGCAAAAATGCCAAACATTCTCTGATTTCAGCCTTTCAAAAGTGAGTGGGTTTTCTGCTTTTCTCAGTTTTTTTTTTTTGTAATTTCAACAGCTTTGGGTTTTAGGCTGTTAGTCAAAACAAACTAGTTGAAGACTTCACCTTGTGCTCTGGGAACATGTGACAGGCTTTTTTTTCTATTTTCTGACATTTTAAGCACAAAACACAATGAAATAATAAATCTAATATATATATATATATATATATATATATATATATATATATATATATATAAATCGATAATGGAAATAATGGTTAGTTGAAGCCCTAAACTGAACATCTTTGGTTGTTTTGGATGCTGGTAAAAAAAAAACATTAAGCAGTTTTAAAACATGACTTATGATTATCATTTTTATATACATAAAAACGTATAAAACAAATCAATATATGGCAACATGACAAACTACATATGTCCAGATTCCATCCAGAAAGTTGAACATTTTTTGTAAAAGGTGAAATCAATGAGTCCCCAGTGACACATTGTCTTGCTCTAACTCTACCTGCTTAACACAACAATGATCAGCTATTAAACTGCTGACAGGAGAGCTTGTGGAACATGTGGAGTACATGAAAAATTTACATAAATATACATATATACATATGTATACAGTTGAGTAACATGACCTTTGGGTGAAACTCTGATTACACAGCCAACATTTCATTAGAGGTGACATACAGTCAGTGGAGCTCACTTACATTACACAACGCGTACATGAGACTTTTCTAAGGCTACCTCATCCACTAGAGAGTCCGTGGTGTTGTCTCAGTATTATGACATGTTCCCACTCTCCAGTGAACCCCCCGCCCCCCGCCTCCCGCCTCATACACACCCATTGCCCTTCTCTCTCCTCGCTATCAACAAGGGCCTCGATGTTCTGCACGCAAATCCACAAGGAAACAGGATCAGGCGTGAAAATGAACTCAACTTTCAGCAGCAGCTCTAATGAGCCCTGCAGAGACCGACAAGCCCCCACCCTGTCACCGCCAGAGCAATATATTTACCAAAACCGAGGCAGGGGAGGGCTCTGAAAATAAAAACGCAGATTGACGCTGGGCTCAGAATAGGCTGACAGATGATTAAAATGCTATGTGACACTGGGAAAAGAATATGTCCGATGTTATAAATACGAAAGGAGAATGCGCTTGTGTTGTTGCCAGCTTTCTACACTCCCAGTGGAGGGTGGAGGCCCCTGGAGGAGGAGAAGAAATATTGGCTGATGATGCTTGGATAGAGGACAGTTAGTGGGGGAACAGCACTGCAGGACAAACAGGAAAACATCTGTGTCCTACTCTGCAAAATGTGCGAGTGTGCACTTGTGTCCAATGCTGGGTTACACACAGAAAGCATAATGAGTATGCACGGAGTTACAGGAAAATCTTGAGTTAAGTAAAGCTTTGTCCTTTTGTTGACACCCCTACTCTGTAAGCCTGAGCCTGTTTCTGCATTATAATCACGTAACCTCTCGCAGTTCAACCCCCCTTCCTCACCCCTCGCTGTGGTCTCCCAGCAAACTGAGGGTTTGGGCCCTGTGCCCAGAGCAGTAGCCTACACCAACTAAATTGCCCTTCCTCCTCCTCCTCCTCCTGGTCTCTTCACGTCAAAATCTTCTTGAAGCTCTGAGGCTCTACAAAGAAACCTATTTTAAGAGTTGTTTCCCCTCTGTCACTTTTGCTATCATCACTCTCTCACTCTCATCACTGGGTGGATCTTTCCACGTGTTGACCTTTGTACACCGGTGTGGTACTCCCACTTACACAACACAAAATAAAATCACATCATCATACTAGGTTATGTAAAAGTGAGTCCAGCTAGTCATTTAGGATCAGGAAGGTCTTTTGTTAAATAATAATTAGACAAGACTATTGTCTCGTTTTATTAAAACCAAAAGTTAAGACAACTAACTACTGTAACTACTGTACTAAAACTACTCAACTGAATAAAACCTATTAAAGTATTTCTCTATAACATGAAAGGGAAACTACGCATTACTACTACATTTTCAAAATTCATACATTGCATTTCTATGGTCTAAGACAGTCCAAAAACAGAACTGAGGACACACAAAATAAAGCTCATTTGGCTATAAAAAAAAGAAAAGAAAACAAACAATTCTGTGGTTCAATAAAGTCTCCCATTCATTGTCTACTGAGCAGCATCCAGACTATATAATTGATGGCATCACAAGTTTGAGACGTACTTCTCTAGTTTCTGGCTTTGAGAGAGAGTAGCTCATGTTCACAATTATTGACTGAACTTTCTTAGGCCACGGAAATAACCGGTGGTGTTCCCCTTTAAATATTGCTAAATATTACTAAATGTGCAACAGTCACAATAAAGGAAAGCATTGTTAGGTATTGCTTATTATGAGTTTAACTAACAAAAACTAAACTTATCTTATTAACATGACCGTAAATCCCCTCAAAACTTGGTTTCAAACCTTAGGTATTTTTCTATTACATAAAATGTTCATATTTAAATAAGAAAATATGCTTGCTTTCGATTCAAATGTTGCTAAATCTGATTGGTGCACAGAAATACATGACATCACCTTTTCCCATCTGTACCCTGCTCACTTCAGACCAGTGAGAAGAGCACAGACAAAAACACAAACACAGAAAATCACTCATGTGACATAACCAAAACTGTTCTAACTGTGACCGGCCTTAAAAAACACCGACCACAATCCCAAACTACTGTAGCTGCTTTTGTGACTTTAATGACACTGGAACCATTTTACTTCTCAACAACTTGAAAAACAACCCCCCTTCAAAAACTCCACACAGACACATGAAACCCATGACCTACAGTGTATCCCTTTCAAACGTAATTCTAGACAGCCCTCAGAATTTCAGGATTGAAGGCTTGAGCAGTAGTCTGGAGTGATTTGTAGATCTGTTTTTTTACAGTGATGGAAAGTTACATATTTTAGTAAACTAGTGCAGTGCTCGTTCAAAACGTGCATGTTTGGAAACAAACCGATTGCTTGGCCTCTGGTATTGCTGCTTGCAGCTTTCTCCAAAACCATTTTACCCAGAAATAACTTAAAGAATGACCCCAAAGCACTTAATATGCAACCCAACTATATACTACTGACATACTGTGTGCTTCCACTTCAGAGAAAACATTGCACTACTACAATTATCTGACAGAGAAAAGTGACTGGTTGCGTTGCAGATTTGGATTTTACTCACAAATGATCACAATTATAATATATTTATAATGTATGATGCATTATTATTCAATAAACTATCCAGCATTATATTAGATTTGAAAACGTTACCTTGAACAGACGTGAAGTAGCGTTAAGTACATTGTGCTGATAATGCCTCTCTTTTTACTTGAGGTAAATATTTAAATACAAAACTGTGCACTATCAATAGTTTTACTATTAATAGTTTTACTTCAGAAAAAAACTTTTGAGTACTTCTTCCACCACTGCCAATACCAACAGTCCCAGTTAGAGAAAGGATGAAAAGTAAAGCAAGACGCCGTTTGCCTAGGGCATAAAATCATTATATTATATGAAATAACCAAACAATAATATACAGTGGCATCCATGCGTACGTCAGCATGCTGTGTGTGATGTCTCTCGCGGATTCGCGAGTCAGCCGAACGGACAGGGCAAAACGCATGCGCGAGACAGCCGGACAGACATATTACTGGATTTAGTAGTGGGATGAGACATCTGAGACAGTATAATCAACAGATGTTAGTGAAAAGGGTTAGGGTTACAGCATTTGTGTGCAGAGCGGAAGTTGTGTTATTGTTTGCCGTGCCCTTGACTCTCTTGCATTTCTGTTTCATACAGATCTTTGATCCCTTGCTGTAAGCCCCTTCTCACATTTCTGACGCTGTCAGTATGCACATGCACATACATAGACACACACACCCATGCAAACACCTAGTTAGAGCTGGGGCGAGAAGCAGTCTTAGCTTTAGGGCTCTGTTACCTTGAATCTCTGATGAGATTGTTGCCAGTTAATTATACTCCCGCTGCTCCAATTGCTGAAGTGTGGGGTGTCTCTCCAGAGTTTACAGGCCAGGTCACCTCAGGCCTAAATGTAATGTACACCCCCCCCTCACACACAAGACCACTAAATCCAACTCTTATAAAATGTCACGCACAGAGACTTTATCTGAACCATGTCACATAGCAATTTATATTAGCAGCCAACACCTCTTAATTTATCTGTGGCCACTAATATGAAAATGTAGGCCTTTATCACAGATTTATGACACGATCAAACATATTGTGGAAAAAGGAGAAAACTTTAAAAAGGACAGCCTCGGGGACCTAAATTCCAGCCAACAGTCTCTTGAATAACTAGGACGGCACTATGTGTATCTCTCAATGCAAACTGGGTTTAATTGTGTGTTTGAGCAACATTGTCTGCAGGCTACTATGTGCTCTCTTTTGGAGCACAAAGAACAGATGAGGCAATGTTGTCTCATACAATGTTGATTTAGTTTACAATCCTGTAAAATATTACAAAATGTGTGATGTGCATGCACGCACAGTAATAGTTGTAAATATATCAGCAACCTTTGATCTTTATATGTTTGGGGGTTGAATTAATCATTTTATCAGAAGTGCATCACAGCACCATGAAACAACAGGAGAAACTAACAGCGTCTTGGGCCATGTTCTACCTACCTTCATGCCAAAAGATCAAGCTTCACATCTTGCACTTTATAAGGTGGCAAATAAACATATTGCTGAAAATGGCAATGTATAATAAGATTTATGCTTGTGCTTTTATATTTTACAACACCATCATAATATGCAAAATAACAAAACGTGTAAAACTGCATGAACTGTGTAACATGACTGAACAACAGGAGCGGGCAGTAGAGATAAAATCCTCTATCGCGGCATGTGTGATACTGATAGATATATATATATATATATATATATATATATATATATATATATATTAGAGCTGGGCAATATATCAATATTATATTGATATCGTGATATGAGACTAGACTAGATAGCGTCTTAGATTTTGGATATCGTAATATGGCATAAATGTTGTCTTTTCCTGGTTTTAAAGGCTGCTTTACAGTAAAGTGATGTCATTTTCTGAACTTACCAGACTGTTGTAACTGTTCTGTTATTTTCCTTTACCCCACTTAGTCATTATATCCACATACTGATGATTATTTATCAAAAATCTCATTGCGTAAATATTTTGTGAAAGCACCAATATACAATATTGTTGCGGTATTGATATCAAGGTATTTGGTCAAAAATATCGTGATATTTGATTTTCCCCATATCGCCCAGCCCTAATATATATGTAGTTATATAGTAATCGGTTATTAGTTAAAATATCTGAATGTCTGCAGTTACTTATGCAAATTAAATATCCGACAAATTAAGGTATATCATTATACTGATGCAAGATTTGAAGTGCCCCGACTTAAATGGACTCCTGCCAGCCAATCAAAAAATTATTTATTAGCCTCACAGAACTTTTCAAGACATACTAAATCATGAAATTGGTTTTCTGCCATACTTCGTAGAAACTCTGTCAACATGTAATAAGGGCAGTTTCATCCAGAAAGTAAGTCCTCATGTTTTAAAGCACATAATTTAAGCAGCAGAGTGCTGTGGTTAAGTAGCAGCCATTCTGTGACACTACCAGCTCCGTGGGGTTGATGGAGTACCTCTGTGGTCAAAACCTGAACACCCTCCAAAAGATACATGATAGCCACGCTTCCAGCAAAACATTAACACTTGGTTATGAGCACCCATAAAGAGAGTCATGTCAACAGCAGCTGAGTGTCCATAAAATCTCCTGCAATCTGAACAGGGATAGAGGGATAGGGGTACAGAGCCAGAGAGGGACTACGAGTGATTCCCGTTCTCAAGGGAGCTATCACTGGTGAACTCAACAAACAAACGTGACCTGCTTTTCAAAGTCGGGGAGGATTTATTTATAGACGGCAAGTCCAAAGACTGGAGCTGAGTCACAGAACAGGAATGAAAAATCAGGATATTTTCGACCAAGTTACAGGTCAGTAGGAAAAAGAACATACAACTGACTTTGTGCACCAGTTAGCTGTGCTTAACATTCTGTTATCTAAGTGTTATGGTGTGCTCGATGTGTCAGCGGCATTGACCTAAATAATAATATTTTGCGGACAAGCTGCCGTTCTGGGGGATGGTAACCAAATATAGAGTTGAAAAGAAGGGATAGTGTAGACTTTAACATCTACACAAAACACAAGAGGTGAAATGAGATTCAATAACTAGATTTGTTTTTTACGGATTCCAAAAGGTGACAAATCCCTCAAAATCCAAATGTACCCTGGCATTGACAGATGTTTTTTCATCTCTTTTTGATCAATGGATCTTTTTTTTGATTGACTTTCATCTCTGAACCTTTTCATCAGTCTGGATGTATCAAGTGACACTTGCTAATTTGGACTAGTTTGCAATAATTAATATGGCAAAAGGAAGGACAATCCATGTAAACACAGGATCTGCTATGCTACCCTCTGGCCAACTTGGACGGCATACTGCGCACTTAAAGTAGCAATAGTAGTGCATAGGCCTGGAACTACTGATTACTGTCTTTTTCAGTTTCAAACATATTTATATTGGTTACTAAATGTTAGAAATAAGGCCAAATGTCTGTCAAAGTGTTGACAGAGCCTAAAGTATAAAGTTGTAAGTCAGAAAACCCAAATACATTCAGTTAACAACAACAACAAAAGTTACACAAGCATTTAAATCCTCACATTTAAGAGACTGTAACCAGCTAATTATTTGTATTTTTCCTACATCAAAATGTTCATAAACATATAAAAAAGGATTGTTTCAGCACTAGTGGTGGCTAGTTAGATGAATGTGTATTTAACTTACCTGCTAAAGTGTAGTCCATGTCAAAGCCAAAGCACTTAATCTTCTCCATTGCCAAACTTCTGTTGACAAACACTCTGGAGGAAACAAGTTGATGTAAATGTTTTAGTTGCAATAAAATATTCAAAAATAAGATTAGCATTTATTCTGGCAGAATAAAAAAAAGCAGTGTCACTAAGTGAACCCACTATAACCCAGATTGTGGGTTAAAATAATAGGTCTATTCAGGATCCAGAAAAAGCTGGTGATGTGAAAATGTACCAAACATACTACTACAACTCAATAGGTCAATGACACACACAATTACACAAGTTCAAGCTATGTATCATTTGCATTCATAACTTTGTATTGATGCTGACAATAACTGCTTTCATCAAAAATGGATTCAAGTTGGCCTGTCACTTTTAGGCTAACGCATGAAACAACAGGATTCAATGACTGGCTTGACTGCACAGTGTTTCCTCTATGTTGCAGCCCGCCACGGCAAAATGTCTGCCGCCACGGTATCAGAAATAGGACAGACGCACAACAGGGTTTCCGCTATGTACATGTACTTCAGCTGTTTATGAAAAGTCATAAAGTCGTATTACACGACTCTGCTGAGCCGTTTGCTCTACTGAACTCAAGTGAACTGTCATTCGACTCTATCTCCCCTTTAAGGGTGAGCAACTGGAACAGTGACAGGACGTCATCACTTGCGAAGTCATGGCAACCAAATGAACAACAGGGCGAGTACACTTGTCACTCAATCTTAGGCAAAGTGACAAACAGCGATGAAAGCCGCGACATGAAATCCGCACTCACGCGGGTCCCGTGAAATATGACAGCTACAGTTTATTGGAAAATAGGATTGTGGACGCTGAAGTTGATGAATTTACTGTTTATCAGACCCCAGATGAGACAAGAAGCTAACGTTAGTGAATGCCGCGGTCCCTCTGCCTTTGACTCCCCGCTGCAGGAGACGCTGTATTCTTCCGACACGCTGTATTAACGTTACTGTTTTAAAACCGTTTTCCAGGTTAGTGGGGGTGCATACCGCTCAAAACCAACATGAAAAACGTAGCTAGTAATGTTCACTCAGCGTTTAGTTTTGTTGCTAAACTGTGTGTAAAATGAGCGGTGACGTTAAATCACCAGTTTCAGTAACGGCACCCTACGGTACCGTCTATTTGCTGGATGGTTTCAAGGTAACGGTCAGTACATAACAAGACAAAAATAATCTCTTTTTGTTGCTGCTTAAGCACAAAGGAGGGTAGTTTTGTAGTTGCAAGAATTCTAAAATGACCAGCAACTATTTAAGTATGAACTATTAAAGAATGATAGCCCATATAACTTTGGTCTTACTGTTAAAGAGAGGACAACTGCACAAAGCACCAAAAGGCAGGTGACTAGCAAACCTAGCTAGAAAAAGCTAAATGATGGCGGTAAAGATCATCAGTCGTGACAATATCTGTAACAATATCTAACAAAAGTACATTGAAACATCCCAGAGGACACAACTGTACTTAATAATTTATGGTATTAATTTGAGAGAAAAAATATATTTACAATTTCAAATAAAATGTTTCCATTAATCATTCATCAGAAACTACAAATTCTAACTAAAGTTGCACCATATAATGACATAATTGCGCAGCACTTGAATGAACCTGAGTAACACAAGAACTTAAAATTGTTGAGTAATCTAAAACCATTTATTTAGTCCAGTGTCTAGCCGGCTGCTAAAACCAAAGGAAGTTTACAAAACTCTAAACGAGGAGATGGTGAAACCCTACAGCTTTAGCTCAGAGCATGTCAATGTTCCAGGAAACAGCTCTACTGTGCTGACTCATAAATCAATCAGGAGACTGAGGGTCCACAGCGGCCACAGTGATACGCTATGGTCTGGTTGACAGGGCTTCAAACCGAAAAGACACATGCTGACTGATGGCACAGACCCACATATCTCAGCATCTTTGACTGAACTGAACATGTAGCCGTGTACCGAGATATTTCCACACAAGTCAATATTTAGTCATAGAAATAGAAATAAGATGTAAATCAGCTAAAGGGAAATCAAAAAAGTCACACTGAAATAATAACAAGGTTAGATCACTCTTAACTAGCACATTAATCTGATACTAAACTGATTGACCCTGCAAGGCAATTGTCGTAATCTATGACAATGACCTTCTCATCTTTGCCAATCTCTAAATCAGTTGTGAAATACCTGGCAGCAGATCCATAGTGAACAAGTTCCCATTTAGATGTTAGTCCAGCAGACGACTGGCGATGCATTCTGCACAAAATTAAACCTCAGTTTGACTCTCCGTTGGTGTGCTACACAGGGCAGCTCTGGCCCACAAACAATGCCCCCCCTGCCTTCTCTCTCGCTTTGCTTCCTTGCCATTCAGACATTTTCTGACTTGTTGCAAAAATGATTGTGGGCATTCTGCGTCATTCTCTGTTGTTGTGTGCTGTCAGTCAGTGTTGTTGTTGTGCAGCGTGATGTTTGTGAGCCCTCAAAGACATCTAGAACAATCACAAGTCAGGTAGAATCAAGCAAGCCCCGGCCCCCGAGCGACAGGTGCTTACCATGCTGAGATTTGGTTTAATGTAAACATTTGGTAATCAAGTTCTCCCACAGGGGCACCAGTTGTTTCTCATTTTTATCTTTTATTAGACATGGATGCATGTTATGTAATTGAAATACGGTAACTGAATACCTGATTGTGAAATTTAAACACTCACTTCACAGCAACATTTTTTTCACAAATTTAGTGTCAGATATCCATAAAAAAGTATGTTCACGTTGCTCAAATTTTTTTACATTTGAACATTCAAGCTAGCAAGGAAGGAACGTTATGGTCTGTCAGTCATTTGATCCAAGAAAAAAAGTTCAGATGAGCGACTTTAAACCGAAAACACTTGAAATCGGAAACAAAATTTAAAAATTTTAAAATAGCAACACTTGAATATTGACATATTTCTATGCTATCAATTCAGTGGCATCTATATTCCAACATTAAGTATCCCTTACTGATAATTTATGTAGTTATTCAGTTACTTATAAAATTCAAATTATTTTGGCCATAGCCTGCTTCCATAGAATATAGTCTGTCTAAAGCAGAGGTACGCCTCAATATAAACTAATGTACTACTACAGTCAGTATTTCTCAGCATTGAGCGAGCATATGCCTTTTCCAGAGAGGGATTTAAATCTAAATCTTTTCTATTCTGTTAAGCTGTTGTCATTTCACATAGGACCTCTTGCTCAATGCACGTGGGAGGTGTAGTATGGACAGCCATAAATCATAACTTATGTGAGATCACACCTCTCCTAAGCTCGCCTATATTGACAATGGGTGGGGGTAGGATGGTTGGGGGTGACTTGATTTTCAGAGTCAGCCTCGACTTTGGTCCTGCTGACAACACTATTGCCTTAAATATCCCCCCATGGGCCACACTACAGTTACAATAGAATCCTATAAAAAAATATACTCCATCTAAACGCAGCTGTGTGACAATCAGACAGATTTTTTCCACTGCTCTCTAATCTCACTAGTGAACAGTGATTCGACTCCCTGAGATAGAAAGTTTATCATTGCTGCTGGGCAGAGTCGTCAGCCCTCTGTTATGTGATACACAGCTCACTGCCAGGCCGCATTGTTTCAGCTGAGCGCTTACTTTGAAGTAATGGTCTTTGTCTGTCTGTGAGATAAACAAAAAGGTTACCTTCTGTGGTCTCTTACATTTTACAAGAATGACTAAGCTCAATCAAGATCAAGCAGCCTTGGTTAATTTAATTAAACAGAACCACCGTCAAAAGTATATTGTTTAGCAAGCTCAACACACCACCTTTGTACCTTTGTTATCTTTGCACGTGTGATTGTGTGTCTTGACGGGGTGAGGGGTGGGGGGACTTATGTCAGCACACACAGAGCTAACAGATGAATGACAGTTTCATAAACCCTGTGAGCATTGCGTATTTATATAATGGTGTGAAAGAACAGCAGTGGGCATGCATGTCTAAGGCTGAGTTAAACATTGAACAGCAACACACATTTTATTCCTCCTACAAGGACTAAATGGCTCTTAACATTAGCCTTTCAGCCAGGGTGACTACAGGGCGTTTCCAGTTAACAGGTACAGGAACAAGTTAGTCAAAGTCTATCTATGGTAAGACTCTCCTATTGTGCAAGTAAGTGTCAAAACAATTGTATTCAATATACAGTGGAGGGTATTGTTTTCCCTTTAAGCCAACTACAAGCTTTGGATTCATGCACTCACTCCCAGGACCTCAACAGTTCAGTGACATTTTGAAATGAGACAGAGAGGAATTTTGCATAATAGTCTAAAAACCACCCCCAAATCACAAACGACTGTATGTCCATATTCAAGCTCACATACCTAACTGGTTCATGACCTAGTAAGGCTTCTGCTGCTCCACTTAATGACAGGCAATACTGCAAATAAATGGATACACATACTAACTGCACCATAATATGAATTCAATGATCATCAAGTGCTTTTTATCAAGAATAGTATAAGAAGAGAAACTTTCCATAATGATGGGTCGCTGTTGTCCAAGTAAAAGCTAGGAAATGCCAGGAATAGTAAATACTATATTCAAGTTATCTGGCTGGTCAGTGACATTTCAATCTGTTGTAATGTCAATAAAGAAGTGACACAATGTAGAGAATGTAAAGATAGGGTTCATCTAAACAATAATCTGGTCTTAATGGCAGTTTCAGGTTCTGTTTTAAGTTTCTATTTGTATGTGATGATTCATTCAGTCTCAGTGAAATGAACAGTGAATGCCTCTGTTTGGCCATCCATAGTATATCTGATCCAAGTCTAGTATGGATTACATATTCTAAGAAAGCAGTGATGGTTAATATGGTCAGATCGAATTTGACCTACTGATTGAAAAATAACGTGGCATACCTTTTGGTCAGTTCTACGTAGGGGAAATGGAGAAAAGACAATCCTCTTTACTGACTGCTCAGTGATGGTTAGAACGGTGATTAGGAAAGCCATTGAGCGCAGTGGACCTGACTCCATCCAGGCATAAATGATTATAATAATTTGTTTACCAATGTATGTGCACAGAGTGGCCTGTTTTTCCTCGATGGTTACTGATCATTCATTAAACCCCTATCACATGGGTATTACAGATGCAAAACTTTCCTAAATGGATGGAAACAAAGACTCTATGGATTTATGGCCTATGTATATTTTTGGAGTTTTATGAGCCTGCATAACCATGTAAGTAAAGTTCTGATGCAGTTTGCCCACATTTGGTATTTGTTGTATGGGTTTTGAGATTGTTGTTACTGTAAATATGTTTGTTTCCTGTAATGACAAACTCACCTTTTCTAAATATAACAAACTTCTGTGAACTGACTTTCTAATTCCTTCAAAGTTAAAGCTGTTATTTTGCCCATCTCAGTAGTTGTGTTTCCCTGTAATGTATATGTATGGCACAAAAGAAGGGTGAATTATTTTGTCTGGCTGCACAAATTATGTAATAAAAACTCAGGTATCTCATCTGAATGTAGTCTAGTTTCAGATCATCAGAAATGCACCTTGTACCTCCACACTTGTTTCTTACCTGTGGTATGGCTCTCTTCTGTATTTCTTCATTGACACGCCGTCCATGTTGGCAGGCAAGTCTGCATAGTTCTGCAGTCTGTCACTCCATGAAGTGGTCATCTTTAAAACCTTTCAGTGTCTGGGAAAAGAAAGGAAAGCAACACATAGGGAGGGGCTCAATTTGACAATATATGGTCAAACACAACCCAATGCTGTCCCTTCAGAAGACATTTACTCAATATACGCAACTTCAGCATTCTTTGCTACACAAAAAATACAACAGTAAAAATTAGTCAAAATATATTTCATTCCAGTCACTATTAATTTCAGTAGTGATATCTTGGACTGGAGGAACAAGATTTACTCTATTCACGGAAATAACATGATGGAGTCTGGTTGTTTGGTTAATGAATTAGATCACACACAAACAGGCTTAGACCAAAGAGGACAAGCCAAAGTAGAAATACAAAAATCTGTGGGAAAGTCTCAGGAATTCCTGCCTGTCTAAGTGGAATGTAAGCCTAGTCTAGTCTTTATGGCTTGAGTTGTACGTTTCTTTTGACATTATCACTCTCCTGTCACTGGAAAGTCTGGGCCACAGGAAGGAAAAACAGAGGATGTCAGCTTTCTTGTTCTGTGTGCCAGCACAAGCACAAATGCAAATGAGACTTGCATATTGAGGCAGAGGTAAAATTGTCAACAAACACTGCATTGATAATGCAGTGTTTGTTGACATGTGTTTGTTCATAATCAATGTTGACTTTACAGGAGAGTAAACAAAAGCTTCAACATGTTTGTTTTTTACATTCTGAACTCTACTATTCTATGAGAATATGAACATTTTCGTTAGAAATAACACATCTAGCACCGTGTAAAACTGTGTTCAGTCATTCCAATGCATGTTTTATTATGTTTTAGCTAATGCCTTTCTAATGCCACCTTAACCCATGGCATGCCCTGGGTCCAATGGGGTCTGAAGGGAGCTCTGGCTTGGAAAGATTCACAGCCTAGCAATAAAAAAAAACGACTGCACTGCAAACAGCACCTGAAAAAAGGATGAACATAACTTGTAAACAGTTAGGTCAATCTTGAGAGTGAGACAGTACGTCAGCGTTTATTTCAAACAATACTAACGTACACGTAACGTTAACTGTCACTAAATGTAAGCTGTCATTTATGTTAAGCATTATCTTTGGCTGTATAAATATAAAGGGCTATTCAGCTAGACCGACGGTGAACGCTGGGAGATTAGCTAAAGCTACTGTAAAAGTATCTACACAAGCTAACAGCAAAGAAACCCCTTGTTCGCGGGGTTAACGTTATCACCCCAAACAACGTCCCGATATTTACTCAACGGCAGAAGCGAGCTAACTTAGCTAACAGTCCGCTCAAACAGCCTCTTTCCTGCTCTCTTTTATCCAACATTGCTGAGAAGGACGGCAAAAAGTGATCCGGGCAAGCTAACGCGTTAGCTGGCTTTGATGCAAAAACAAAAACCACAAAGCGTCGGGGCAGATTTTACTGCGTTTAGCCGTGACTGGCATTACTGTACTCACCTCTGAGTTCCTGAATAAAACAACTGCACCGTCAGTTAGTCTGAGCATGCGCCTTGAGCTGTGTAAAAGTCGGAGAAAAATCGCTAATGTGTGTTTTCTTCTTTCTGTCTTCACTGTGAAGCCAGGCAGCAGATGAGTGTTTCTCTCAATCTGTTTTTTTTTTCTCTCTCTCTCTCTCTCTCTCTCTCTCTCTCTCTCTCTCTCTCTCTCTCTCTCTCTCTCTCTCTCTCTCTCTCTCTCTCTCTCTCTCTCTCTCTCTCTCTCTCTCTCTCTCTCTCTCTCTCTCTCTCTCTCTCTCTCTCTGCTACCAGCTGTTGTTATGAGACGTTCAGGGGGAGGTGTTTATCTCCTGTCTATCAAAAGTAGGCGGGACTATCTGTGGTCGTGGCCCAAACACGTCACACCACGGCCTTGCATCTGTTATGTTAATCAGTTTGACCACAACCAGGTACAGAGAGGAGACCTACAAGATGGATTGCATCCATTTAGCTTGTTCCAAGAATGTTTATTTGTTTTAAATGTTAATGTTTACCTTGTTCAGCTTTGTTCTTCTTTACAAAGTAAAGATAAGTTCTCTCATTATGGCTGATTGCATTAACAGCTCGTCAGGTGGAGATACTGTATATCTGACATTTGAAGAAGTACTCAGATCCTTGCAATACAACAGTGTAAAAATACTCAAGTAAAAGTAAAAAAAAAAGTAAAAAAGTAAAAAAAAATTATGTAAAAGTACCCGTACCTTATATACCGTATACCTGTAACTGAAATATTATTATGACATTATTAGATTGTTAATACTGATGCAATAGGTAACATTTTACTGCTGTAACTGCTCGAGGTGGAGCTATCTTCTTTAGATACAGTTAATTAGTTAATTCCTGTGGTTACCAACCTACGGTGGGGCCCGCTCCAAAGCGTCCCCAGATAAATCTGAGGGGTCATGATAAATCTGGGAAGAAAGAATAAAAAGTATATGCTACACAAATTTGTATTCATTTGTCTATTCTTTGCTTTTTGGTGAAATATTAGAGGTTTACCTCTTTGGGCCTCAGACAAACGATGAAACCATCTGAGAAGTTTCGAGGGTAGGAAAGTACAAGCACCTCAAAATTGTAGTTACTTAAGTAAATGTACTTGGTTACTTTCCACCACTGGATATTGAACAGTGGCAGTAAGCGTTGAGTCCCATGAGTATTTGGACAATGGCACATTTTTTGCCGTGGGTCTGAAATGAAACAATGACTTAGAGGTTAAAGTGGTGACTTTCAGCTTTCATTTACAAGTGTTCACACCAATAGTATATTGTCATTGTCTTGCCACACTGTTCTAAAATTAATTAATAAGTCTGTTTACCCTATTGATACGAACAACCTCAAACACCCTGAAAGTTAAAGGTCAGTAACCTCAGTCATTGTTTCATTTCAGATACATTCTGCCTGCGTGCAGAGGCAAAGCTACTTGGCTGCAAAAATGTTTAATATATGGCTTCCAAACTTCCACATCGCAAAGTCAAAAATGCATTTTTGCAGATAACCTGGGGAATAAAAGGTCTTCTATTGACTTTGTCATTACGACTACGTGCCTCCCCTGCCACAAGCTGATTTACTTTGGCTTGCAGGGTAACATTCTATTGTTTCTTTGCAACATTGTTTGATATCAGCATAGATTTTAAGTGAAAGGCATAAAAGATCTCCAGGGCACTTATGGGGCATCTCAGTGGCTCATGTTTGAATATTCTGCATCAAATGTGTGTCTCTCAGGTGAATGGTATCATCATGTCAGCCTGAAAATGACACCAATCAGGGTTGACCTGTCTGAATCTGACTGTTGGCTCTTTGCTTCATTTTTGGGAAAATCGCTATCAACTATCTGTCAGTTCACCAGTTCATCTATCATCAATTCACATGACCATCCTGTAGCCAGTTAGGTTGCATTCACTATTATAGTTTATGTACTTACATAGCTTTGTACCAAGTGGTCCTACATTCATGTTTGCTTGCAGTGTGCTACAATTTGACAACAGAGGGCAGCAAAGGCCTGTCAGTAGGGATGTTGTTTGGAGTCCAGCAAAACTAAATATACACCACACAAAACAATTATTATCTTAACTTTATTTTGTCTTTAAATATAAACTTTAAGTTTAAGTTTTATGAATAAAGATCTTAAACGTTTTCTTCTTGGAGAGTTAGCTCTAAACTCTTAAAGAGCCACCTCAAGGCCAACAACAACATTAGATGCAAGTTGTTGCTTATACCTGAATGAACAATTTAATCTTCAGATGATGAGTCCTCATTTAATAGCTATTCCTGTTGATGTCGGTCAGCAGGTCAACAAATCTAAAAGTTTCAAGTGAAACTCACCTCTCGTATGTTCTGCCGCTCACAAAGCTCAGCGCATTTATTATAAATGTATTATTTTGGCCTCATTCAAACCTGCATGCTCTTTCATTTTAAACCTTTAAACCCCTATAGATTTGTGCAGAATTGAGCTTTGTGGACACTGCAATGTTTTAGACAACAGTAATATATAGGACTGGTTAGTTAGTGGTGCCCAGAGTTCAATCCAAGTGTGTTGAAATGGCTTTTAGCCATTTTATTGCCCACTGCTGGAATCAGCTTCCATCAGATCTAAGACATGCGCCAAATGTGTTTTTTTTTTTTTTTTTAAACTAAGTTAGACTGTTCTCTTTTCCAGAACTTTTAATTAGTCTTCTTTTATGGTACTTTTAATTACTTTATTAATTTAGGTTTTAAACTTTTTTGAACCTTTATAAAATGTGTCTGTCCTTTCATGTATCTTATTGTATATTTTGTGTTGTTGTTTTGCCTGTAAAGCACTTTGAATGACCTCTGTGTATATGAAGGTGCTCTATAAATAAACTTGCCTTACCTTACATTTTCATGCCTAGTTGTCAGCTACTAGTTAAGACAAGAATAACATTTTAAAGTAAAGTGCACTGTTATTGTTCTGTCTCAAAATCACTTGCAGACCTGACGTGAATTTGGATTTGGAGTGGGTAAGGGTTCTTTAAGAACTTTTACAGGTATCTCCTTTTTCAATATTTTTTTTCTCAGCTACAAAAACACTGAGATACCAAAAGCTAAAGATTTGCTTCTGGAAGAATATTTCGATATGATGTCTCTCTATTAAGTGTATAGGCTAAATGCGCAACAAAAGCTGATGCACCACTGCGTCAAAAAGGACAGTTCCATCTGCTCCACACAATGAACAGTTTCAACTGCGCACATCTGGACCAATGTCGGGATAATTGTAGACTACTTATAATTATAAGCATATTCAGCACAATATTCAGCATCGATTCGCATATTTAGGCTACTGGGCTCCCTGACTCACGGGGAACGATTGAGCCCGGATATTACCACCGGGCATTAATGAGTGATTGGGTGGGTCTCCCTATATAAAGGAGACGCGCCCACTGCTCTGCTCTGTCTCCATTCAAGCCAAGATGAGTTACGGATCTGAAGTCTTTTCCTCCTCCTCCTACAGGAAGATTTTCGGGGATTCTCCCCGTTATGCGTCCTCTCCATCGCGGACAATGAACGTGTCCCGGGGAGGTTACCGTTCCTCTGCAACCCGGAGCAACGTTTTATCTCTGGGCTCGTACAACAGAAAGTCCGGGCGCTCCATGCCACTGGAGACCTTCGACCTGACACAGAGCAACGTCCTCAACAATGAGTTCAAAATCGTCCGCACCAATGAGAAGGAACAAATGCAGGGTCTTAATGACCGCTTTGCGATGTTCATCGACAAAGTGCGCAACTTGGAGCAGCACAACAAAGTGCTGGAGACGGAGTTGACTGCTCTGCGCCAACGGCAGACCGAGCCGTCCCGCCTGGCCGAGCTTTACCAACAAGAGATCCGCGAACTGCGCTCCCAGCTCGAAGAGCTGAACGGAGAGAAGTCCCAACTCATCATCGAGAGGGATTGTATTGAAGACGACCTGCAGAAGCTCAGGGGTAAATACGAAGAGGAGTACCGCGCCCGGGAGGACGCGGAGGCCACCCTCAAGGGTTTTAGGAAAGATGTGGATGATGCCACCATGGTGCGCCTGGACCTGGAGAAGAAGGTGGAATCTCTGCTGGACGAGATCAACTTCCTCAGGAAAGTACACGAAGAGGAGGTGGCCGAGCTGACGGACATGATCCACGCTGCCCAGGTGTCTGTGGAGATGGAGGTGTCCAAGCCGGACCTCACCTCCGCTCTCAAAGAGATTCGCGGCCAGTACGAGTCCATGGCGTCCAAGAACATGCAGTCAGCCGAGGAGTGGTATAAGACCAAGTTCGCCGACTTGTCCGAGCAGGCCACCCGGAGTAACGAGGCCATTCGCGCTAGCAGGGAGGAACTGAACGAGTTCAGGAGGCAGCTGCAGTCCAAGACCATCGAGATAGAGAGTCTGAGGGGAACCAACGAGTCTATGGAAAAGCAACTCAGGGAGATGGAGGAGAGGCACAATTTGGAGATTGGAAACTACCAGGTAACCACCTTTGTTATTACTTGTTAACCGCTTACCAAAAAGGGTTAAAAATCAGCCATTTTATTTTTCATTCTCATAAATGTTTATTTACATTAAAATGAAGACACTGTATAGCGTTTTTTCCTCTTAAGAAGTGAATGTCAGAGCAATAATAAGCAGCTGAGCTCTGTCCGTGGTGCTGAAACTCATTCCCCTGGGACAGACGCTCAGCAGCTGCATCTGACAACGCCCACTGAGTGTATGTGCTCTAAAGGAGTCATTTCAGTGTTGTTGTTGGATTCAGTCATCCCAACTGAGAGGATGTTTTCAGGACAAACATTTCAACCGATTTTGCTCATAAACGGCTCGAATTCCTAGCAACACAATGTTCAGGTTAACAATAGGATTGACATAGGTCTTTGTCTGGGCACTGCATATTTCTTTTCTTCTTTTTTTTTTTTGAAATCTTGAACCCTGTCCTATATTTCTTGTATTGTTTGATTGTCCTTAGGACAACATGGTAGAGCTAGAGAATGAGCTGAGGGCCACTAAAAGCGAGATGGCTCGTCACCTGAGGGAGTACCAGGATCTGCTGAACGTCAAGATGGCACTGGATATTGAAATTGCAGCTTACAGGTAGGTTCTTCTCTCTAAGGTACAGACATTGAGTGTGTGTGTGTGTGTGTGTGTGTGTGTGTGTGTGTGTATGTGTGTGTGTGTGTGTGTTATGTTATCTCTATTCTTTCTGAACCCTTCCCTCCATCGTCCTCTTTGCAGGAAACTACTGGAAGGGGAGGAGACCCGCATCGGGACAGGGATCAGCTATCCCGGCTCCTCCATGAGCTCAAGTGTTGGGCAAGGCTACAACTACCAGAGCCGTATTTACACCAGCTCCAGCAAGGGCTCCAAGAGGGAGGACGAGGACCAGCAGCAGCAGCAGAGCAAGCCTGCAGGCAAGGTGACCCAGCGTGAAATTTATGAGGAGACAGTGGTAACCACCAAGAAGATGGAGAAGCCGCAAGACCCCAGCGACATTCCCACCAATCAGAAAAACTAAGCTAGTTTTTGACCCCTCAAGTTTCCCTTTTACCGTGCAAACCTATACCTCTCTCTTGATTTCCCATGCTAAAACAAACCCTGGGCCACTTAAGCACTTGTGGGGATCTAAAATGATAGCAAAACCACCTTATTATAATCATAGTAAAATCATCATGGTTTCTTTCTGCACGATTGTGCATTGGATGTCCACAAGTGTGTTGAGTGTGAGCGCTAGATGTTTGTTTTTATGTGGGGTTATCCTTCCCTGTCCCCTTTGTCCCTCACATGTGTTACTAATCCATTATAACTCTACTGTAACCATCACTCAATACAAAACCACAGTACTCTCTTCTCTCCTTCTCACACTCAACATCAAACAATGACAAGCACATAGGTAGCATCTCATACAGAAGTATGGTCTTTCAAAATATAATATTCAGTCTTTCACACTTTGGGCTGATGTTACATAATACAACACAATATGTGATACTGAAACACGGTAGATGTTAACTCTAAACTGGTTATTCACTAATACCACAAGCTGTGAGATCCTCTCAACACATTCCTATGGAAGCATGTGTGTGCATCCACTTACATACATACAATACACAAAAAATAATCTTATGACAGTTTAGTTAGTTAGTTAGCGGAAACCAGCCAAAATAAACAATAATATTTGATAGTGCATTGCTGAGCCATTATTTTCAGTCTCTTTACTAAAAATGGAGTTCATAAGCAAAATGTGCTCTTGCACACTTTGTTTGATCCCAGTTGGTGCATCAGTGACTTGACTGCGGTTTAATCAGCTCTGCATGACAACAGTATGGAAGAGACAGTCTCTTCCAACTCCTTTTTACCTTCCCGGTGAAGTTTCATTCTCAAAATTGAATTCATGTAGCTATTTAAATGAGATTTGAAGCAAAACAAGAAAACAAATGTATTAATAGAGCATCATTTTGCATGGTGTATGTAGATGTCATGCTTGCATGGAATCCATCGCTCATCGGACACAATTTCATCATTTGGAGTTAAAAGGCCGGTTCATGCTTTCCTTTCCGGCATCTACAATACTGAGCATCACCATGCACAAGCCTTATTAATAACTGAAATAGACATGTGCTATGAAAATGTAAGAATCCTCATTAAGCCACTTACCAAATTTGGTAAAAAGTTTGCACAATGGGCTACGAAGGATACAGGGAAAAGGGTTAAGCAAAGATGCTGTAAAGGAAGCAAAATGCAGCTAATATAATAAGCAAGAGGTAGTGATTTTTATCTTGAAATCGTCCAGTTATATTAGAGACTGAATTGCAGATTTCGCTTTAGCATAAAAGTACAAGATTCTCCATGATCCATCAGGGTGTGCATATTCATCACCATTTCCCATCGATGATGCTTTAAGCACATTTAAGTCCCAGGATCCATACCATATCACTCAGCCAGAAAAACCAAGAAAACCATGCCATCATCACTCAAAATACGCCAAGTCAGAAGCCGCCAGACCGCAACGTGTTTGAAACAACTTGACCTCTCTCTCTTTACAACTGTGGCCATGGCTGGAGAAAATGTCTGTTGTAGTACAACCTCACCACTTAAAACCCCTCAGTATGAGAGACGTGTAGCTTGTTCTTTTCTGCTTGCGCACTGCCGACTTTTACAAAGCTTCTTATTCTCCTGCTGCTGGTCATGGCGACCCACGCCCTGACAAACTGCACTTACAATTAAAACAAAAAAACGACTGATTGTACGGAAGACTGTTCTGGATTGGGTTCCTGCTGTTTTACTTGAGGCTTGGGATAAGTATCTTAGTACTGTAGTGAGTGTGTCTGTATCTCTACACAGTGGCCTATCATAACTGGAATAATTTAGGGGGTGGCAAATCTGAAAATTGGGCATTTTGTTTTATGGATAACAGAATCCCAATGTAAAGCAGTAGAAAAATCTCAGATGTACAAGAACTTAAAAATGTAAGCAGCATTTTATAGTACACAGCTATAACAACGGATGAATGGTTCATGGTTGCAAATGTCAAGCCTTTATCTTTACACTGTAAAACCAAAGGAGTTTTCAATGGTGTCACTACTAGCCTGCAACTACTGCACTGCCAAACTTTTCTAAGTGCACATGCAACACCACTTCATGGGGGGAAATAACATCAAGCTGAAAACACAGTGCGTCATCAATACAAAAATCAACATCAGCTAAATCAAGATTTAGCCATAGAACAAATAACTGTAGGATGTGAAATGCCTTAAAACACCAGCAGCTTTGTTTCTGGCCATGTGTATGACATGTATGATTCTGTTCAGTGGAGTGTTTAATCATTATTATCTCTTTATTAGTGTTTATTAGAGCTACCATGACTACAAAAGCATGGGGATTGAATGTAGTTGACATGCTATTCTCTTTACTGTTATTACTATGTATTGCTGTAAGACACCATATATATCAATAAAGACTTGACATTATTGAGGCTGCACATGTTTTCATTGTGTTTATTTTATATGCAACACCCACTTTTTAGTGGTCTGAAAGAGATCATATTTTTTACTTGTACATAGCCTATGTAACAGCATTAATAACACTGGTGGAAAGTAACTAAGTACATTTACTCAAGTACTGCACTTAAATACAATTCTGAGGTACTTGTACTGTTCTTTATGTGAGTATTTCTATTTTATGCTACCTAATACTTTTACTCCACTACCTTTCAGAGAGAAATATTGTACTTTTTATTTCACTTAATTGATTTCATATCTATAGTTACTATTGACTTTGCAGATTCAAATGAATAATAAAAATATATAATCAACAAATAAACTATAATGTAATCTTATAGGTTAAGGAAAGATATGAATGTATTGATCCCTGGGGTGAAATTCACCAGCCACCCAGAATTATATAGTAAAGCAAATAAAATTAGCCTCACCTTTACCAGCTGCAACAATTAAGTGATGTACACATTAATGCATCATAATTATTATAATTATAATAATACAATAATATAATGTACAAAATTCTGAAATGGGCCATTCTGCATTATGAGTACTTTTACTATTGGTATTTTAAGTATATTGTATAGAATATAGCATATTTCTATTGGTACTTTTACTTCCTCCACCACTGATAATGAAGATGAGATTTAATAATAATAGGAATAGGACGGAGAGAATATTCAAAGAATTATGTAGTAGTATATGATTATAACATGCCATTCTTCTGTAGCATTGGTCAACAGATCAACTCAATCTAAGTGGGGAGTTTTATTTCTTTTGCACATTTAGATTGATGCAGCAAATAGCAAAGCTAAAGAAAAGCCATTTTATCTACTAACCTGTAAAGTTCAATGTTGAGTGCCAATATTGTAATGTAATATTCTGCATGTTTTCAGGCCTGAGGAAAATAAATGTGTCGCTCTGATTTATCTGTTAAAATAAATATTTCTTTGGAGCAATACAGGCCGGAAAGCAATGCCACCTTGACCTCTTTCTTGGAGATATGTTCTTCTTCTGCTTCTCAGGGCCACAGTGCAGATGTGTATTAAAGACATATGATGGATTACAAGCTGCTGTACGTTGATCTTTGTAGCCCCGCCACTGCACAGACACACACACACACACACACACACACACACACACACACACACACACACACACACACACAGTCCTAAACCTTAAGACCTTAGGCCTTGTGGATTGTCCCTGATTAGCCCATCTCTCCCCGCCCACCAACTGGGTGGGACAGCTTTGACGCTGTATGTGCATGCATGACGCAGGTTGCAGTTCTTCAAAGATTTATACCCCTGCAATGCTGCTGAGTAGAAGGTGTGGTGGGAGCCTTTCCGTGAGATGCCACTGTAGAAGTCTTGTTATGAAACAGCCCTCCCTCCTCATGCTTCAAACTTGAAGAGTGCTTCAACTTTCTATTTTAAGTCTCACCTTAGTCACCCCTGGCTGAGAATTACGAGATTATAAAAGCATATGAACACCATTTAGAAAATATTGCCTCCTACAGGAAACTCTGGGATGAATTTGAAATGTATAGCCGCTGAAAGCTATCAGAGGGTGTTTGGTCCTTCGGTCCCAATGCAATCAGCATACGTTGCAGTTAGCTAATTTCTCAAGTGTGTCACTATATAATTATTGCACACATGCTTATCTTAAAATGCTTGGAGTGTTGTGTAAAAATGTTGTTTTATGCTGTAATAGAAAGGGCTTCTCTATTGATTTCTCACAACATCCAGTTAACATCCAGTTTCCCCTGTTTAATTTCCCCTGAAGTTACTTTAGGGTTGGGGAAATCATCTATAATTCCAAACTGTCTGACAGTATTACATTTATATTATATACCATTCATTGAAGCTCTAATATGGTTACTCTAAATGAAATATTGGCTACTGGAAATATTCTAGATGACATATATAGACATATTCTGACATTTTGGGATCTCACCTAATATAAAATCAATTAATTAATTAATTTAAGTAACAATGTTTAGATTAACCGTTTGTAATGACAAGTCGGTCAGTGGGGTTTGAGAAGTTAATAAATATTATCTGTACATGCATACTCCTCACCGACTGTGGCAATCGTTCCTTTGCATGTCTTCGCCTTTGCTATCTTGAGAGATCAAAAAAGACTGTGTTGAGGGAGAAGCATGTTTTATGTCTTGTCTGGTAATAAGTGTCTGTGTGGGGCTGTGATGGTGGTGGAAATGAGAATCAGGATGTAGAGCGAGGGGGCCACGGCCGTAAATATGACCAGTTTGTCAGCGTCTCCGGATCGAAGCCATCCCTCTTCACTGGACTGAGGCGTTGGCTCTGCAGACAAAATGTGAATGTGTGTGACACACACACACACACACACACACACACACAGGATATTCCCAATAATTAAAGCGTCAATTCCGAGTTACATCGCTGATGCTACAATGTTACAAGTCTCTCTTTCTTCATCTGTTCTTAAATGTATTGTAGCGAGTGACGAAGAGCAAGCTGTACCCAGCATGCCGTTCGGCAGTGTAACAGTTAATAGGGGTCCTCTCTCAATAGTGTTTGCATAACGCACTACTAATAAATTTGACCCATAGACCTCAAGAGCCTTGGTTCCTCAGCAATACACTAGCCAAGTGTGAAGTCAATCAGATAAATGGTTGTCAAGAAAATCGAAGGACAGACATACAGACACTTCTTCCATTTTAGTTAAATACACAATCATTTGGGTGCGTTTGTTTGTGGACTTAGCAGGAATTAAATGAGAAGATCTCATCCCTCTCTGTGCCGGATGTGTTCAACCTAGCTTAGCACAAACATTGCTATCAGGAGGAAAGAGTTAGCCCCCTCCAAAAAAAGGAAGAAACACACCTTCCAGCAACACCAGAATTGTCTTTTTGCATGTTGTAAGTTGCTAGTTTGAAAACTTGCCAATAATACCCAACAATCAACTGGGTTTTGGTAAAGTGTGCAAAGCCAACAACTTCAGCGTGACTTCTGGGATGCTATACATCATCATGAGTTCCTGGTAGTCAGTAAAAAATGTGTAAGCTAACCCCTCATTAAACCAGTGTCTTGCTTTCTGTTCTACACATTACAAAGGACACTTGTAATACTAATGTAATTAAACTAGCTAGCTGTTACTCCCTGCTTCCACTGCTTTGCACTATGCTTTGCTAATGTAAGATGAGATTTATTGAAATGGGGACATTTCATCTGAAGAAAGGGAAGAATGTAAGATGAGATTTATTTTGTGAATATTTAGTTAACAGATGACCTTTTTAGGGTTACTGAAATAAGTCACATATTTCCATTAATTGTAGCTTCAGTCACATATTTCCATTAATTGTAGCTTCATAGTGTATTCTGTTCCTTGAGTTAACAAGGGAGCTATCTAACATGTTGTACCCTGCCTGTAATTTAGTAACAGTTAGGTTGGTGGAAGGATATGATGTTGAGATGATGAAGCACGTTTTGTTATGAGTCTTGAGTTGTCCTACGCTTGAAGAGTGTCATTAAAAGTGAACCAAGTTACACAGTCGAAGCTGTCTCCGTGCTCTTACACTATCCACGTCCCTAAAGTACTTGTATGTAATAACGACAAGTTAATAGTTAACGCTAACAATAACTACCGTTACACTAGGCTAAACACATCACAGATAAAAGTGCTGTTGAACACGCTAGTTTCCCAAAATAGTACCCCTTCAAATACACACAGACAGGCAAACACATTTTCAATGCATTATTGGCATGAATCAGTCCACCATTTGACTCAGCAACAGATGGTAATGCATGTTTAACCTTCATTTTTGCCTGTAAACAAAGTGTTAATTTGTGATTTGCTGATGCTGTTGCCTTGGAATCTGTTGCTAGCATCCTGCTGTGCTTCAGCAGCCTGGGAATTACAGCTCTCAGAGAGAGACGAGTTCGCTCTCATCCGAAGGTCTGAAGAGAGGCATATAAACGAATACAGAAGCCAGATAGCACACATTAAGGAGAGCAGATTTGTCACATTTAAGACAATGGCACACTGAGAAAATTGGATGAGCCTAAAACATGTCGAAGCAACAACTAAAAATGTTTTGTTTTGACAAGCAACTTACTATTATTTTGGAGAAAATGCACTCAAGGAGGGTTTAGCATTACGTCACCTATTCATTCTGTTTCCTTGCCTGGCAGAAAGTACTGAGTCATTTTGAGGTAGGCCCTGTGTGTGACGTGGCGTTCTCTCTGTTAACCAAGCCATTGCTGTTTTTTTCCCCCCTTGGTGCTAATAATAGCAGAGACAGAGCCAGACACCCAGACATGCAGACAGACAGACAAGCATGCAGGCAGACTGACCGAAGGCAAATGTTTCTCCCTGAACAAAGGGGAAGGTCGCAGCCCTATTAATGGCCTCCGTCTAAGCTTCTGTAAGATGGATGAAGTGATATTGGAGGTATTTAACCTGAGAAATACAATTACATTAGCTGGAAAGTGCATCTCACTAATTAGAAAATGGAGAGTGCATGATCACTGTTCTTGTTCAAATAATTCCAATATTGTAGAGAATTTGATTAAGGTGTAAAGATTTCATTTAAAGAGTGAAGGTTAAGTGACTTAATAGCTCCATGTTTTTCTTTTTCTTTGTTCTTTAGTCACATACACCAGATGTGACACATGATCAACATTTAATTTTACATTTCACATTAATATTTTGACAGATTTCTGAGATGTTGTGTAATGTAATATAATGTATTAGCAAATGCAAACTTGTTAATACAAATATTCCATCAGTAGGCTATATAGTTTGCACAATTGTACGCATGTACAAACATACACATGCATTATGCAAGAATTATACAACAAAACACAAGAGCCGCCCCATAACTACCACATGTGATGCATGTCATAGTGATCTCATAGCAGTTTACAACATTCAAACCTCTCTCTCATGTAGACTATACCTTAAAACGCATCACACCAGAACTATCTGGAGTGAAATCTTATTCTTTTCTCTGGTGTGTGTGATTAATCACTTCCTGCCGTGATTAAACAGAGGGAACGTTCCCACGGAAACGTTGGATGTGATGTTAAAAGGAAGGTATTTTTAGGTTTCAGCTGGCTGCATCAAAAGCTGGAGAGGGAGGAAGGTACTGCAATGAAGGTACAAAGAGTCACTGTGGAGAGAAATCTGGTTAAAAAAAATAGATAATATTTTGGCAAAACCTAGGATTTTTTTAAGTCTGCAGTCCTTTTTCAATACAGGTCTAACGTTTTCATGAGGACTCCTTAGGAAACATCAACAGTCATGATCACTTCCTCTACTAATTAGCAAAAAAGCATTCCTGAACATTTTTGTTATGTGATGACCTTCAGTTAATAAATACTGTAAATGCCAATTCCCTTACATGTATCCATGCTTCCTTCATGTAACAGCTACTTTCTGCCAAACTTTTTCAGAGATACAGTCAGTGACTTGAAGAAGAATAAATGCTGCTTGGTCCCTATTCAGTCGGGACTCGTTATTTTGGAGGACAGGGAGGGTGCAGGAGTGCAACAAAACAAGTTCAACCTACAGGGAGGTGTCCTTAGAGTAACCTGGTGCCGCAGCGTCCAACCACTGACAGTATCAACAGATGTAATCTGGAATGAAACTCACATTAAGACATTTGGGGTTTATTACCAGGCAATGTCCTCATGAAGCTCCAACCAATTTCAAAAATCTATTTTATATGAGCAATGTCAGTTCAAGGTTGTGTTTTTAGTATAGGAAAAAAAAACATGGTATCTGTTATTTCCATCTTTATAATCTCCTGTTATGTTTAAAGCATAAGTGGATAACACTGAAGTGCATACCCAATTTGAATTTTTTTAGATAAATGGTGAATCTAAAGATCACAGTGTACCGTTGTGTTCTAAAATGTTCCTTTAGCTCTTTGGGGGCAAGAGGTGTGTGCTGCCGCTGCCTAATCCATAATGGAGCAGCTGAGCCCATCCAGGGCTTTGTATTCAACATCCAGCCTGCAGACTATGACACAGCGTTTTGAGAGAGAGGAGAGAGAGAACAAAGAGAAATTGAAAGTATAAAAATGTCACAATGCTGAGCTCCAGCTGAGATTTAGGTAACATGAGGGAATTAAAACAGAACAGTAAAAACAGTGAGTGCGACAAATGGAATAATAAATGATAAGGATCTCAAAGCTTTAAAAAAAAAGAAGTCATTCCTCTGATCAGTTTTAGATGATTCTGTTTTAATGACCTGCGTTAAGAATTCCCCTTTTCACTCATGAGCTCCAATGACAGATGTAGCCTGATCAGTCAAGATTACATGAAAGATAAGCTTTTTGTCATGATTTTATTCAGGGCTCTTTTTTTCTCTGTTCTTGTTCCTAAACAGTAAAATATTAAAATTACTTGACTTGCTGTTTCACACTTGCTGCTGGAGAGTTGGTGCAGTAATGTCGTTGCGCAGTATCTACATCATGTGCCAAAATTCTTTATCATCGTTAGGCCACATCATTTTATTAAGGCCAATCATAACAAAGTAACATTAATTTCTCAATAACAAGCACTCCTTTCTGCTCTCTGTTTAGCTTTGTTATGGTCTTAAACGACTCACAGAAAAATATCCAGTTCTTTAGCTGCTAAATGCTCCACTCTGTTCACCAGCTAGTCGCTAACTGTGTCTGTCTGTTTGGTGCTAGGCAGGTAGTGTTCATTGGGTTTTAGGGCTTTTCCCCTGAAAACAGTTGCATGCTTTATGGCACGAAATGACAATGACAGCAGTGAGACCGTTCCATAACAGTAAAGCTGTGAGACATTAAACCAAGGACCTAGAAGATGCTGAAACGCTCAGTTGCTGAGGGGAACTGCAGTCAGGTGATAATTCTCTGTGGGTTCATAAAAGCAACCCCTTTTACATTATATGTTATCATTTGACCCATCATTACTATAAAATATTGAATAGCCGGTTAGCTTGTTTTACATTATCTAAAGTTGTCATTCGTGGGGTTGATTTCATCTTTATCTTCCAGGGGATTAGTGTCTAACCTTGAAAAGCCCCTCATTAGATTGTGTTTGTTTTGTGTGTGGTAATATTGAGCACAATGCAATTTTCTCACAGAATTGTTGGTTTAACAATTTCTCATCTCCAAAAATGAAACACTTACAGTAATGTGTCGTGACTGGACTGATGAGGTTTTGCTTCTCAAGTTCCTATGATTTTTTTTAACTCCACTAAAACAGTCAGCGGGTATTTCTTTCTCATTATCGAACATGGATACATTTTGCATTACAGACAATATCACTTTTGAAGTTGTCATCTTACCCAGTTTCACACTGAGAGTGAGATTACTGTATGATTTGTACCGTGCATTAAACTGCCTCAGTAGCTACCAATGTGCAGCAGATGATGTAAGAACTGGAAAAGGACACAGGAGGGGCACTCCCTTCCCCACACAAAGGGATGCAGGCTGTCAGGCTGGAGGAATAAAGATTACCTGCCTCCAGAGGCCGACTTATTGACAAAGCCCTCATGCTCCACACGGTATAGTCTTCAAACATCCAGACGCGCACAGGGCAGCTCGGAGGGGATGGGGGGAGGGCTGTTTGCAGGTGGGGGATGTGCTGTCCATACTCCTCTGCCCCCTCTCTGTGAAGTGCAGAAAAAAGTGCAGCCTTCAACAATTTAGCACTGATCAATCAGTGGCATGGATTCATTAAAACAAGCTTACATGTTCACAGATTTGTGGGACATCTTCACCTTTATATTGTCACTTTACCTTCATATACTTTTACTTAGTGTTTTACTTCCCATTTACATCTCTGTATATATATTTATTACTTCTGATTACACATATACATTTAGCTTCTATTCATTTTGCAAGTGGTGTACACATGTATTTCGTATTATTTTATTTTAATTTATATGATCTATGTGCCCCATGTACGAAGGCTCAGTCCTTACCGCAGAGGCCGCAGGTTCGGTTCCGACCTGCGGCCCTTTGCTGCATGTCATTTCCCATCTCTCCCCTGTTTCATTTCTCAAGCTGTCCTGTCTAATAAAGGCCTAAAATGCCAAAAGATATATGATATATTTTATCCCTACATCTGCACAATTTTATGTCTTAGATTGTCATTTTTACTTGGATGATTTTCTTTTTCTACATATTTGTATAAGCATTGTTGGAGGCAGCCTGAGAGCAAACATTTTCATTGCCAACGGCCTTGTAATTGTGGGGCATATGGCAAAAAAAAGTGATTTTTACCTATACTTTAAGTGCTTTCTTTTGTATATCATCCTAATTCCCATGAATCATTTCTTACTCCTTCCTCATTTGCTGACATGCAGTCAACGACTAATGGGGAAATCCTGCATCAGGTCTGAGTTAGAAATGACATGTGCAGTGCATGTGGCAGTCCATCATAATGCAAAGCACACTCGCTGCTGTTAAAGGCAAGAAGGTCATGCATGTTTGAACTTGTCCTCTTCATGAAGAAACTCGCTTTAGAAGAAGTTGAAACATGATACATGCCACTGCTGTCAATATTGAGTATAGGTTCAAGAAAACAAATCATCTTATATCATCAAAGGGCCCTTAGAAAGGAATTAATCATTGTGCATATGGGGTTGTCAAAGAAAATGGAAGTCACACAAAATAAAAAATGCATCAAAAGCATTTCACACAAGATAGTGCACACTAGTTTAAACTCCCACTAAATAATTAAGTTGCCTATGGACATATGTAGTGTATTCACATAGAAGTGACAGTTTTACCTAAATGTTTGCAGATATTTTCAAAATGTAAAATAACCAGCAACCATTACCTCTGGTGTCGGATGACAGTGTTATAATGGGATGGACAATATTGGAGCATTTTAAAAAAGTTGTTAAAAGAGCAACTTTTGCATTGCAATGTTATGAAAAATCCCTTTCGTGATATTATAGTGATGCATTTGAAAATTACTGTATGTATTAACCATTAAGAAAGCCATTTGTTGCAAGTTATAAATGCTTAAGTGTACCATGTAAGCCTACTATTTTTTTGTCGGTTGAATTATTTCTTTTGGTGGTTTCGCTGTGAAGAGTCCCAGGTTATATTGCCCCTTTAACTGCTGCATGCAGCCTTCACCCACTGAAGGTTATAATGTCTTTGTATGTGATGTGTGGTGTGTGGGTAGGTGGTTAGGTGGGTGGCGCTAAAGTATTGAAGAGTACCGTCATCACCTTACTCCCCTGTGCCTGTTTGAGCGACAATATCTATTTCAACCTTGAAGCTTTAAGAAGATACATTAAGATTAGCAAAGGACTGCTGCTGAGTGTTTCCCTGGACGTGAGTCATTCAATCTAACGTGCTAGTCATGGGTGAGTGCAGGGTAATTACAAGGCATCATTCCAGATCAGCAAAGAATGACTTTATGGCATTATGATTTTCTTAAGATTGCTGTTCCATGGTAAATAAATGGCCGGCTGAAGTTAACAGAGCGATTGTTCTTTACATAAAAGCAGAGACAGTTATGCGAGCATATCACACTAATGGCTGCTTTCACTGATCAAATGTCACCATTGACCAAAGGTATTGCCTTATTGAGTGAGTGAAACTGTCAAACAGATGTTAGCTCATTGATTTTTATTTGTTTTTGCAGTGCCAGGTGTGGTGTTACAGGCCATGGATGACGACAAACAAAAATATTAATGGTCAGCACATGCCATTTATTTCACTTAGCTCATGTGCAGTGTCACAAGCTATGTGTGAGGGAAGGTTTGAACATCCATCACTGAAGAACCATGACCGTCGTTATCTACAGCTGGGCTGTGCAGACAAAGCCACACACACACACACACACACACACACACACACACACACACACACACACACACACACACACATACACACACACACACACACATACACACACACACACACACACACACACACTGACTGACACATTTTTCTGTGCATTTCTAAACAGAAGGAGGAGCATGTCTTTCCTCCTCCTTTTGTCTGTCTTCTTCTCTTGTCCATCTCACGTCCACACTGCAGTGCTGCAAAACCCATCAGAGACAGCTTCTTAAATCCATGATGAGAGAAACTTCAGCACTCTTGGCTCCACCCTCTTTGCTGCACTACACCAACACAGCAAATACATGCAATGTCGAGGCATCACCAGGCCTACAGTATGCATGTGTGTGTGTGTGTGTGTGTGTGTGTGTGTGTGTGTTACCCCCCCCCCCCCCCCCTCTTCTCCTTCCCTCCCCTTTTCTCCCATCTCCCAAAGTGCTGACTGGAGTCATTCTCCACCTGGTGGCGGCCCGCCCAGAGGCTGATATACTGTGTCACTGTACACACATTAACATCTATTGATCGGGCAGAAAACACCATTATCTTGGTGCGACTGTAATTAAAAATGTCAACTCATTCTAAGCCTCTGGGACTTGAGGCCGAAGACTCATTCAGACAATGTTTCCGGATGGTAAACTGTTAAAATATTTACCTCCCATAATGAATTGAATACAGTAAAACGTATTTTGTGTGTGTGTGTGTGTGTGTGTGTGTGTGTGTGTGTGCAGATGGGTTTGTGGTTGTGTGCATTACAAGGGCAGCTGATCCATAGTAAGCCAGGGCCCCATAATTAGAGAGCAGATCGATGGAGCAGGATCAGCTATTAATTAAAAAGCAGTTTAGAGGCTTGTACAGTCAGCTTTTGAGCAGACTGAGAGGTTATATATCACTTGTCTGGATAAATAAATCTTTAGGCCTGTTCACAAGTAAGTGTATAAGAGTGTACAATGTAGCTATGTGTCGTGAGGTTAGGATCTAAACTCCCCGACACATGTATGGATGAGACTATTACCTAATTGACTCTTACGAAGACATTCACCGTGCATGCCTTTTCTCATCAAATAGCATAATTACAGGCTCTCTGAGAGTGAAGACGTTCTGTTATTGCTCTGGGAGATGAAAATGTCATGTTAATTGCACTAAATTTGCAGTTGTCTTACTGTACAATATAAATGGACATCAAAGTCAGTAGATTCAGACTCCATTAGAGATAGATATAAAATAAGCAACTACCTTCTGTTTTATACTCTAAGGGCAATTTATTTATATAGATATCCCTAAAAACATTCTATTAATATTTCTTTTGATTCCCTTAGGAATTTTCTTCCCTTTGAAACGGCTTTTTAGCACAAAATCTAAATTTCCTTTTCTTTTCTTTTTTAAACTTTATTTTTTTTGTTTTTTCTAAATTTCCTTTTCTAACTCTTACCAACAGCTACATTTGTAGTTGCCAAAATGTGCATCCGATTTTGGTGTAATACATTTAATCTCCAAATGAATATGGAGTCCACTTGTGGACCTAGTGAAAATAAGAAGAAATGATCACCACAACATTTACATTCCTAAGGCATTCCTGAAAAGCAAAAATGTTGAAGCCTTTTTAGAGATTTTAATGGTATAGTATGTCATAAGTCTCATGTCTAAAATTGAAATGCAGACTAGGGGTTTCTGAGCGAATGTAAACGCATTTAGGCATTTTATGTATGAAATCTATGTGTTTCTGTCTTTCCATGTGGATATATTCATGTGCCACCATGTTTCCATAGGTCAGTCGGTTGGTCCCCATGGACATTCCCATCATCCTGTCCACCCTCCCCTCCTGGTGACATCAAATGGTGTGACAAAGAAAAACCTGGTTTTACCCCCACCCTTTTAATTTGAGTCTGAGACACACACACACAAGGAGAACAAAGAGCATTGCTTTTCCATGAACAGAGTTGTTTGTGTATTTGCCTGTTTGTCATTTCGGATGTATGTATCTATGTATATATTTTTTGCTCGAGAGAGAGAATGATTGATTACATTTTGGCCTTGCAGTAGGCCTAGCCCAAGTCCCTCACCTCCACGATGTCAGGCAACTGAATGAAAATCGATGTGTCCTTTTCCGACAAATGAACTGATAACCTACCATGAAAAGGTGCTCCTGAACACCTTGGCTTACAGAGCAAATCAGGATTTAACTCAGGTCCACATCGACAGATTTCAGGAATTTACCAAAAGCTTACTACGTGCGTTTTTTATCAGCCAGTTTATTGTCCTGGATGTCCTTGAAGAAGAATTCTGCCAGTGACACACAGTAGGAGGGAGAGGTGTGATATCCCTCAAGTAAATTATTCTAATTTATAAGGGGATGGATGCAAAGAGCTAATAATACAACCATTTGTCTTTCTTCAGATCGTTTTGGAATATTCACTTTTACGTCCATAGAAGAGCTGACTGACTGAATGTCATTGCTAAAACAGCAGACAATACTATATAAATCATAAAATTCTATCGTTTTTTTCTCTAAAATGTTGAGGCCACCTCTTTATCTTACCTTCACAGCAGCTGTCAGTCAGTGTGTGTGTGTGTGTGTGTGTATGTGTGTGTGTGTGTGTGTGTGTGTGTGTGTGATAATCTTTAGATATGCTTATTGGACCGCATAGAAGGCTAATTTGGTAGGGGAGCTTTCTGAAGTGGTTTTGATTGCAGGGAACAAAGGACATTCATGCAGTGAATTGTCTCCATTCTGTAAAACCGCCGTGTGGTTCAACAACAAAAAGCAATTCATTATAATAACAAGATTAATTATGATGTACTATGTAATATGGAGACATACAGTTTTGTGTGCCTGAAATAATGAGTTGAATCAAAATGCTTCAATAGGACTCGGCGTGTTTCTTGGTTTGAGTTTGTTATGTCACCTCACTGTGCCGTGCTGCCTTATTAATTTAAGGAGCTTGCATTATTTATAGTGATAAAGAAACTGTGGTGCAGAACATTGTGTTGGAAAGGACCTGCAGTGTGTGTGTGTGTGTGTGTGTGTGTGTGTGTGTGTGGAGGGGGGGGTAAAGTGCCTGGTTAAATCTACTGACAGAAAATGCGTTGGTGGGAGGGAACAGAGAGGAATAGCAAGCAGTGAGAGGGAGAGAGAGGAGAGGCTGTGCATAAAGTCAAAACAACTCAAATGAATTCATTAATATAAAATAGAAGCAAAAGTAAAGCAAACAATTTCCAAACACGTCAAACTATTAAATGCCTTGCTTAAGGGCACTTTGCATGTATTTTTTGGGGATTTGAACAAGGTTGCTTCTGTGGGGCTGCCACCGCCCATCCATGAGGGCGGCAGAGCCGACAACTGCGTGCAGGATCCAGCCCTCCTTTTAGGTCAGTATTGAATAATGCAGGCTCCCCATATTTCATCCCCCCGAAAGTGAGATCTTTAGTGCCACAGCTCTGCGTTCACACCCATTATTCCACTTGAATGGGCAAAAAGCTCTAAGATGCACTCATGCATGCACATACACAAGTGCACCATCGAGCATGCACACACACACACACACACACACACACACACACACACACACAGGCCAAAGAAAATAAGCAGCCTCTGCAAGACAAGGAATGACAGGATAGAAGCTAACCAGAAAAAACCATAGACTGTATATAAGAGTGGACCAACAGATCCCGTTGCTCTGGACGGAGACCAGTGAAGGATATTAGAAGCACTTTTCCGGTGATGGCTGAGCGTTACTGCGCAGCCTCCAACTGAGAGAGACGACGTAAATGTGACGTGAGCAACATGTCTGAAAGTTGTAAGTCTTCTGGTAGCTGTGCCAAGAGAAATCTCAATCATTCTCAATCTTGCAGAGACGGAGAGCGTAGGTATATGTAAGGAGATAACATAGGCACAGGCTAGTTATTGCTAACTAAAATGCTAGTTAACATTAGTAATTAAACTTAAACAGCTAATGTAAGTCGAAACTGCCTGCGAGCTACTCCTGTACTATACGGTAATTTCTCTACTATGCGACAGTAAGTCGCGTGGTTATGACACAATCGTTAGCCTATTTTTACAAAAACGTCTGCTACGGAGCCATAACGTGAGGTACAAGGTAATGGAGCCTTTTATACATTGTCGTGTTTCTTTAGAAATAAACAATGGACAAACAAAGTCTTTAAACGCTTCAAAAGTAAAGTTATTCGCTGTCAAAGTGACGTCAAAATGAATGGCAGTCAATGGAATGCTAACGGTGGGTGAGCGCTAGGTAGCATCAAAATGGCGCCATAGGACCTACGCTTTCCAGATGTTCACTTACCCCCTTGGAAATAACTTTTCAGCTTTCAGTGAGTTATTGTAACATAACAATGGATTTCGGGAATTTCTTGGCAACCTAACCTCATATAAGTATTACGAACACCAAGGTTTGTGATAGCTGGTGTGAAAAGAAATTGTATTCAGGTGTGGTAAAGGTTTAACGCCCAGTTGCTTATGGTAGTGGTACGAATTAAAGCTAAATCTGATCTTTACTGCGTCACCTCAGTGTAATTAAACTGGATGAAGACGCAATTCTTTCGGCTACTAGAAGAGAAATACTTATTCCCCTTCTCCCTTCCTGCTTACTTCTTACATCACTGAAATAAATCTGCTTTACTGTTGCACTCTTCATTTGCTGTTTTACTTGATCATTTACAGGTTCCACGTCTGCCTTTACACCTGCCTCTCACCTCTCACATTCACAATCTCACTTGAGCTCCTCTCCTTGCCTCTCTATTAACCATACATTCTCCGAGTTTTAAGGCACCATCTTTTCTGTCTTGTTATCGCTCCCTGTGTGCTGGCCCAATCCCCATCCCTTCCACTCCTTTCTCTCCCTTCATCTTTTCCCTCACTCTCTTCCTCCCCCTTTTGCTTCTCTCAGGGCATTTTCCACCTATTCTGAGCGTCAAACCTCATGAATTATTTACTTGTGCTTCTCAGTGAGGGATCTTGCTGCATTCCCTGACCGTTTAATGCTGAAAGATTGACAGGTGATGGTTTCTGAAAGGCAAGAAGTCCTTTAAATGTGTAGGTACAGTTAGTGTCACAGATCGTCTGCTTCACACGATCGCTCTCTAACACCGTCATAAGAAAGTGAGGAAGGACAAACACAGCGAGCCAGAGAAGCATGATTTGAGTGGTAAATATATATATGTGAATATGTATAAGAAGACATTCGAGGTGTAGTTGTCATCTTATGCTATAAGAGTATTCTCACAAAGTTAGGCCCTTCAAAAGAAGACATTATCTTACAGAGATGGTGAATATATTTCAGGTAATCAGCAGATGCAGCTCAACTGCACCATTTCTCGCAGATGGGAAAAACCTACCCTACACGTGCATGCATTAAAAAAACAACACTGACAGCTAGAAAACTGCCACGCCCCACTCTGCACTCCCACACCACTCTCTATTTCCTCACACACAAACATGCACATACACACTTTCCTGCAAAGCAAGGCTTTTTTAACAATATTTTTTTCTTCTTCACTACAGCAAACTAGTAAAAGTGATATCAAACTAATATCAATCCAACGTCTGACATTTTTATTTGCTGCTCTCTTCTTTCACAGTTGGGCTAACGCCACCAACACCAAAACCTTTCCTCCAATCTCATCAGAGGACAATTGTATTGGCACATAAGCACAACAGCTTGAGGGGACAGACATAAAGCGCATTAACACTGTAACCACATTAACGCTGTAACCACAAAGCAAAAGCCTTTTCATTTAAATCAGTAATGCATGTTAGTGGTTAGCAGCACCGGTTAGTACCATGTGAATAAACCAAGTAGGATACAGGAACGGCAGCAATTGACATGACAATGACATAGACGTGAACATTGTTTAATGCTCAAACATGCATTACAGTGATTTTCTAATGTTTGGATTACATACTATTTTATTGCTCTCAAAAAGTACATTGTGGCTTTACAGCAATACAAGTTTCAGGGGTTTAAGTGCACATGAAACAGCCTTTTTCTTTTAGGGTCTTTTTGTGTGCTGCTACAGAGCTGTCTGGGTGATGCCACACCCTGCTCCCTCCTTTCACAGAGACAGAGAGGAGGGGGTGGAGGGAGAGTCTTCCAGCTTCTGCACACACCGAGAGGAAGTGAGAAAAGCCATTCCTGAGGTGTGAAAGGAGAATCCAACTGAATATGTTTCTTTCCCCACCTAACTCGACCATTTCATTACTATTGTGAACAGCATGTGAGCAGCTTTACATAAACTGAATATCAGGCAACACACACACACACACACACACACACACACACACACACACACACACACACACACACACACACACACACACACACACACATATATTTGTGAAGATGGTCAGTTTAAATCTAAAAAGCAACTGGAAAAGGTGTACAAGTGACCAGAGATCAGAGACAGCAGCAACAGCTTGCACAAGGTTTCTGGGTTTGAATTGTTTGTAATAACATTTCATTTCAACATTTAATATTAGAGGGGGAGAGAGCCACTTCATTTTAATATACTGACATCTAACACAAGTGGATGAAATCAAATGTACTCAGGAGAAAGTAGCAAAATTACATTGCAGGAATACTCCATTAAAAGTAAAAGTATTTGTGAAACTATCAAAGCAGGAAATTGTAATAACAGTAGTTACTGTGAGGTGTAAAATTATGTTTTATTGTGTAAGCAGCATTATAACGTTCAGATGACCCAGGTGGCACTGAATGCATCACATTTTATGAGCTTGTGTGCAAATGAAGCTAACAGCCATCAGATAAATGTAGAGAAGTAAAAAAAAAAAGTACAATATTTCCCTCTGACATGTAGTGAAGCAGAAGTATACGTTAATTTATAAATTGTCTACCTCAAAATCTAGTAGTCTATCTCACTGAAACAATTCAATCCTCCAGTACCAGCTTACTGCAGCATGTAATCTCTCAGTTTGATTTCATTTCAACGTCAACACTGATGGGCTGCCATGAAGCATTAAAGCAGCCAGAAGAGATGGATTTTTCTTTCATTATTCTATCATTTCAAAAATAAAAGCACTTCAACAAAACAGTAAAGTGATTCTATTCTAATACAAAAGCACACATTAGTGGTACCTTTATGGTGGCACAGGAGCTGGACATTGCAATAATTCACTGCAGTGCAGCAGACTGTGTAAATTACTATTTGAAGGGAACAGTTATTGATCTAAAATCAATAACCTTTAGCCTGACACACGTGTTTCAGCCCTGGTCATCTGCATATTTGTCAGGTAAGAGAGAAGGTGAATACAACAAAAGCTATATTAAGCATGTATAGTAAAATTGCTGATTGTATTAAACCACATACATTGTCATTGCCATTCAGTGACACCAAAAGGAGACATGTTACAATGAGCCTGCACTGTTGACAGTGCCCTGAGCTGCTGATGTTAATGTGTAATATGTGTTTTGTCTCCCACACCCACCAACCAACCCCACCCCTATCTCTCCTCCACGTGGAGTTACACCACCGCAATGTTATACAACGCCCTGCTGCTTCTGCTGTGATCCCTTCTCCTTCTTTTGTCCCACCCCTCATTATGGTCCTTAGTCTGCATGATAAACCTGCTGCTGAGTTATCACTCTTATGATATCCAGTGTGGATGAGCCGGGGCATGGAGAGAAAAGCTTCTATAAATGCATCTGAGTCAAAGGTTAGAACACAGATGTACAGATATTACAATCTATGAGGTGTTATAATCAAGACAGATATTGAGCAAAATACTGTACAGAAGAGATATGAAACAAATGAGAAATGCTGTCAGTGAGTGAACACGGCTCGTTTGAAAATAAAATAAAATGCTATTGAGTTCTGATTTTCTACTGACAGTCTCCTAGAAATGAAAACAGATACTGTGCTGACCCGAAAGATGCCCAGTCAGCAGTATGTGAGCGTGTCTCTGACAGAGAGTTCAGAGAGGGAAGGTATGTTATTCTGTACTATATAGGCAGAAATCCAGCCTCAGCAAAATGCAAAGTGAGTACTGCCCATACTTACATGTAGTATCAGTTTCTATTCCTCTCTGCTGCAAGATGCATAATAAAACTTTGCAAAACGCTAAGCTGGATTGAGTAAGTGTTAAGACAATTCTATTTCAGTAGTGTGTATATCAAATAAAGGGGAAGATAGCTATAAAATCCTATTAGACTGTCAAGCACAGAAGGATATGTCATTAAAAAGCACTGTCATAAAAGCATGACCAAGCAGAAAGGTTAGAACAGCAGATCTATTTGTAACTAAAAAAGAAAAAAGAAAAAAAAAAATCACTGGTTTCAGCTTCTCAAGTATGAATGTTTTTCTAACTCTTCTATGATAGAAAATTGAATATCTTTGAGTTTTTGACTATTGGTTGGACAAAACAACACATATGAAGGTGTCACCATGGGCTCTAGGAACATGTGATGTGAATTTGCTGACCTTTAATTGACAAAACGAATACTCGATTTATCAAGAAAAAAAATCACTAGATTAATTGATAATGTAAATCATCTTTTTTAATCGCGACTCTGTTTTTCTTTGCATTTGTCCAAGGGATCCTTTGGTTGGGACACTCAAAACTGGGCAGGGGTTGCGTGGGACCAAAGTGCCACCACCTGGTACAAAATGGTACATCTCTAATTACAAATACAATATGCAAATCAGTTTCAAGTGCACACACAAACGTATGTATAAATAGAACTTCTTCACTTCTGAAAGAAAACGATAATTACTGTTTAAATGCATACAGTTTACCTAAGCTTCAGTAGAATGGAAATGACAACAGGTGCAATAGTTATGCATGGTACATATGCAAAAAGCTTATTTAGAAACTATTGGAGCAGAAATATAACCTGTTTTTGGGTTATAAATTAGGATTTAGTCCAATTTACCATGGATGTCGCAATTTACTCATAAACTACCAAATTCCATTGAGTTACAGCTGCTGGTGACGAGAGGCGGGACTTCTGCTCTACACAGCATGACGCTGCATCAATAAGCACCAATCAAGTGACCTGATTTTACACGGATCGTGTTTTCCGTTTTTAAACCTCGCACATGCGCATTTCATTTTTAAAATGGCGGCCGTACAAGGTGGTCTGGCCGACACGAACGAAGAAAAAGACATAAAAACAGAACCATCAAGCGATGGCTTTGGAAATAATAATGCAAACGACGGAAGAGTGCTCTCTACGTCCCCCGGCTCCAGTGCTTCGGCTGGAATTAATAAATCTGCGACAGGAGCCCCGGAGGACCAGCAGACGCTGCTGGCAGTCCTGCAATTCCTCAGGAAGAACAAACTGACCGAGTCCGTCGAAATTTTGCGTCGTGAAGCGGGATTACCGGAGGATTCACCGGAACTGAAGGGGAGTGATTCCTCCGGTGCAGGCTCGGGGGGTGCTGCGGGCAGTGGGGACAAAGAAGGCGGGGATGCGAGCTCTCTTCTCAGCCGGGTGACCATCTCATCCTCGGCTGTAGCTCAGGCGCCAACTAAAGGTCCGATATAGAACTTGGCTACTACTGTCGTTTTACGGTGTGAAACGCTATTGCGTTTCCTGTTGATATAACATCCCCTACGAGTTAAAAGTATTTCCTCCATGGATAACTATCACGTTTACGACTATAGAGTTACTACAATCGTGCTCTCAGTGACCCAGAAATACACAAACTTCACTATGTTGATCCAAATCCTCTCTCAGAGGCTCAGTTAAGGTTTTAAAAAAAGTTCCACAAAGGTTGTATTTAAGGGATGCTTGGTTTACATTATATTGTACAGGTATTGTGTGTTTGTGGTCATTGAGTGTACAGTTTCTAATGTGTTCACAAAGTTTAATTTGGCTTTAAAGATGACAGAGTTTTTTTCAAGTTAAGCAATAGTTAACTATTTTCCCATTTAAATGAGCAAGTACCAATATGCACTTTAGTTTAAGTGTAACAGCAAATAAAGATACAAAACAAATTGTGCTTTATAGACATGCCTGTCATAACAATGTTACAAAAAGTCTGACAAAATGCTCCACTTTTTTCACAACAGTTGGAGTTTTCTCAGTTGTCATGGAGTTGCCTTAGTTGTCATCATGTCATCTGTCAAGTTTAAAAGTTGTGTTATAAAGCCATTTTATTTATATTCTTCACCTAAATATCAGTTAAAGTAATCTTTGAAAGAAAAAAATACAATAAGCTGCAGTTAGCCGATAGCAATAGAATGCACATCTCACTCAGACTTCTTCTGTAACAGCTGCTGGGGAGGATCAGCCAGATGTCAACGTGGTGCTGTCAGCTTACAACCAGCAGGGAGACCCTCCTCTGTACCAGGTTTACTACAGCGGCCTGAAGAAGTTCATAGAATCGGTTTTGGACTGTCACCGAGCGGAGCTGTCACAGCTCTTCTACCCGCTGTTTGTTCACATGTATCTGGAACTGGTGTACAACAATCACGAGAGTGAGGCCAAGGCGTTCTTTGAGAAGTGAGTTTCCTTGACACGATGTATGTCCTTCCAACTATAAACAGTTAACTTGATTTTGTTTTGGGTAGCATTAAATCCTGCACAGTTGATAAACCCTACCTTTTTTTTTGTTACTCTCCATCTCAGGTTCAGTGGCGATCAAGAGTGTTACTACGAAGACGACTTGCGTGTTTTGTCCAGCCTGTCCAAGAGGGAGCACATGAGAGGCAACGAGACCCTGATGGACTTCCGCACCAGCAAGTTCGTCCTGCGTATCTCCCGTGACTCTTACCAGCTGCTGAAGAGGCACCTGCAGGAGCGTCAGAACAACCAGATCTGGAATATCATACAAGAGCACCTCTACATTGACATCTTTGATGGCATGCCACGCAGCAAGGGCCAGATTGATGCCATGTCCGGCAGCTTGGCAGGAGAGGGCAAGCGAGAGGCCAATAAGGCTAAGGTTGGACTTATACACCGACACTCATATATGATGGCATCTTTGGTTTCTTTGTCTACCTGTGCTGTGACATGTTCTTGTTTTATTATCATTCAACCAGGTTTACTATGGATTGCTGAAGGAACCGGAAATTGAGCTGCCTCTTGATGATGAGGACGAGGAGGCAGAGAATGAGGAGGGTAAACCCAAGAAGAAGAAACCCAAAAAGGACAGCATGGGCTCCAAGAGCAAGAAGCAGGATCCTAATGCACCTTCTCAAACTAGGTAGAGATTTTTGATACACTGGTATATAGCTCTGTCTAAGCGAGTCCTGCTGGTCCATTTTTTTTTTGTCTCCATCACCTAACGTTGTACGGCCAGAACAGTATGATTCATTAGAAGTTAGATGCTGTGATCGGAGACATTTCAGTCAGAAAATGATTGCATTAATTCAAACTTTTAATTTGAAGGAAATGACTTATTCATACACAGTACAAGACAGTTAATAGTGCTGTACTTGCAAAATGCCCAAGTCTCTACATATTTCAATGTTTAAAAGATACATATACAGTGGTGTGCATACGTTTATAAACCCATGCTTAAGTTGACTAAAAAGAGGAATAATACATTGAAATTTGATCTTAATGTCTTAATTAAAAAAAATGAGGAAAAATCCAACCACAAGGACACCAATTTTCTTTGTAAATGAATAATGTATCGTTAATAAATAAATGTTCTTCCTCAAAATACAGGGGGCATAAGTAAGTACATCCCTATGTTAAATTCCCATAGAGGCAGGCAGATTTTTATTTTTAAAGGCCAGTTATTTCATGGATCCAGGATACTATGCATCCTGATAAAGTTCCCTTGGCCTTTGGAATTAAAGTAGCCCCACATCATCACATAGCCTTCACCATACCTAGAGATTGGCATGGTTTTATTTCAGTTAGCCTAATAGCTGGTTTGATTGATGAAAAGCTGCCTGCCTCTATGGGAATTTAACATAGGGGTGTACTTACTTATGCCCCCTGTATTTTAAGGAAGAACATGTATCTATTTATGATACATTATTCATTCACAAAGAAAATTGGTGTCCTTAAAGGTTGGATTTTTCCTCATTTTTTTAATTAAGGCATTAAGATCAATTTCCAAAAGATGATTTTTTTTATTCCTCTTTTTAGTCAACTTAAGCATGGGTTCATAAACTTATGCACACCACTGTACATATTTTCAGTTATTAACTTGCAAGCTCAGTTTGAAACTGTTTGTAGACCCACCAGTCAGTGACAGTTGTAATTGTTTTTTTTGTTCAGGATACCTCTTCCAGAACTGAAGGATTCAGACAAGCTGGACAAGATCATGTACATGAAGGAGGCCACCAAGAGGATCCGCCTGGGACCAGATAACCTGCCGTCCATCTGCTTCTACAGTTTTCTCAATGCTTACCAGGTAATAACCCATAATAACCAAACAAGTGGTAGCGAGCGCACAGTTAATTGTCAACGACAGGAGAATCATTTTGAATTTTTCTCACCTTTTGCCCTGCAGGGTCTGACTGCAGTGGACTTCACAGATGACTCCAGCCTGATCGCGGGAGGCTTCGCTGACTCCACAGTACGGGTGTGGAGTGTCACACCGAAAAAGCTCCGCAAGGTCAAGTCTGCAGCAGGTACGGTGCATGACTGTGACCACTGATGAATGACTGTGACCGCCGCATATTTTGACTTTATAACACAAGTCATTTTTTTCCCCCTCTTCTCTCTCTCAAGACTTGAATCTGATCGACAAAGAGTCAGACGATGTGCTGGAGAGGATCATGGATGAGAAGACGGCCAGTGAGTCAAAGATCCTCTATGGACACAGTGGCCCGGTGTATGGCATCAGCTTCAGCCCAGACAGGTATAAATCATTTCACTGTTCATTTTTGACAGCTTACATAATTATTGTCAACTGTGCACTCACGTTAACAGTTAAACCATGTATAGCAGGGGTGTCAAACTCATTTTCACTAAGGGCCACGCTGGAAAAAGAGAATCACACCAAGGGCCAGACATGTAGAGTTTATTGACGTGCTTTTGTTACTGCATGTCACTTTTTCTTTTTACATTTTGGTAACCCTAGAATATCGTCGCAATATCGATATTGAGGTATTTGGTCAAGAATATCGTGATATTTGATTTTCTCCCTATCGCCCAGCCCTACTTTGTTGCTTTTTCCGACATTTTTGTACGCTTTTTATTGCATTTTTGTTGACATGAAGTCCTACAAAAGTCATCAAAAGGCATCATAGAATTTAGCAAATCAAGCGAAACAATGATACATTTTTGTTTCACAGCCTGAATATGAAAACTCTCTGCTTCTCGGGGAATTTCTGAGTCTCAGAGTCGGCAAATCTGCCATATTCTGCTTTGAATGTCAGGTAATTGCAGTTTAAAAAACACTTTCCTGTGTTTTTGGTTTGGCGCACAACAAGGCGGGCCAAAATTTATTGTGAACCCAAATTGATATACGGACTGGATCTAAATCTGCAAGGGGCCGGATTTGGCCCAAAGTTTGACACATGTGATGTATAGGGACTTAAAAAATATTAATTATGAGAAGTCTAGATCAAGAGTATTAAGAACAGGCACATAGTGAAGAGACCCCTGACTACCCCTTCTTTATGTGTTTCTAAACATAACACATAGGCAATTCCTGTTGACCTTCTCGTTTTACTTTTCAGAAACTACTTGTTGTCAAGTTCTGAAGATGGTACAGTCAGGCTATGGAGTCTCCAAACATTTACTTGTCTGGTGGGCTACAAAGGCCACAACTACCCAGTGTGGGACACCCACTTTTCCCCCCATGGGTACTATTTTGTCTCCGGGGGACATGACCGAGTTGCCCGGTAAGAAACTGTAACAGAGGAAAACACACTGTCGATACACAGCAGCACCTACAGATGTCCGTCATGGTCCTATGTTGTGCTTTCTCTATAACAGTCTGTGGGCTACAGATCACTACCAGCCTCTGCGGATGTTTTCTGGTCACCTAGCTGATGTCACTTGCACCCGCTTCCACCCCAACTCTAATTATGTGGCCACAGGGTCTTCTGATCGCACCATCCGGCTCTGGGATGTCCTGAACGGAAACTGCGTCCGCATCTTCACCGGTCACAAGGTCAGACTGGTCACCATAGCAGGGCCCTGATCTGTGCTTTCCAAATTCAGCAGTAGGGCCATGTCATGATATAGCCAAATCTGTGGTCTAAACTAATGAAATCAGGCAGACAAAATGATGTCATATTTTAGAAAATGTCATTCGTGTTACATTTAGTTTTGGTATCCTGCAGTTTGACAAGTCACACACATCCAGCTAATATTGTGATGTGATTCCTATTATACATCAAAACTAGGTTGTCAATTAAAAAAAAATAACCTAGCCAATTTAACATTAAATAAACGGTCTACACCATTTGTGTATGCTTGGAGCAACACATCTATAATTTCTGATGGATCCTATAAAGTAAGGCTGTTCAGAGAATTTTTCTTCACACCCACAGAGTGAAAGGTGCTTAAGGTTCACAGATTCATACTGCAGCACAGCTAGCAGAATTGACTGCAGAGACCACTACTGAGCCGGTCTCTTTCTTCCAGGGTCCTATCCATGCGCTGGCCTTTTCTCCCAATGGGAAGTTCTTGGCTTCAGGAGCCACTGATGGCAGAGTTCTTCTGTGGGACATTGGCCATGGGCTGATGATTGGAGAGCTTAAAGGCCACACAGATACCATCTACTCGCTCCGGTTCAGCAGAGACGGAGAGATCCTTGCCTCCGGTGGGTGACCTACATCTCTTAATTTGACATCAGTTGAATATTTATTAACATACAGTTAAACTGAATGCATTTGCAGCCACATTTGTTGAACATAAAATCTCATTTAGAGAATGAAGCTTTCAAAAGACCATACCCCTGCAGTCTTTATACATCTATTGGCTTCAATGTATTCAAATGCAGATTTGAGTGGACTTTCTGCAGTTATACTACATTACACTTGCAGTGACAATGTTCATTGTTATTCTAGGATCAATGGACAACACGGTTCGTCTGTGGGATGCAATGAAAGCTTTTGATGATTTAGAGACCGATGATTTCACAGCAGCTACAGGACACGTCCATCTACAAGATAACTCCCAGGAGCTTCTGCTGGGCACCTACATGTCTAAATCTACACCTGTTATACACCTTCACTTCACTCGCAGAAACCTGCTGCTGGCCACTGGGGCTTACAATCCATGAGACATTGAATTATGAGAAAATAATCTATAGAAGTTCAAAATTAAGCAAACGTCTGGTCCCCAAGATCCACAGGTGATTGAAGAGGTTTGTGGTGCAGTTGGGATAAAACCAAACTGTATTATCAACATCACCTCTGCCGAGAAACTGGCAGTGATTGAAGATACAAATTAAATTAGCCGACTTCTGTTCTGGCCATAAATGAAGCTGATCTACTGCAGATATCCCCTCGCCATGCTAAGTGCCATTGTTGATTGAGGACTGCTTTTTTTAAATCACTGCCATGAGTACAGCTTGTTCAACATGTGGCTGACATTTCCGTATCTTAGTCTTTTATACTGGTGTAAATAAAACACATTTTCTACGTTTTGGGCATACATTTTCTTTATTGTTAACATAGGGAAATCAAACACTCATTTTATTACAAGCATGTCCAGCTGCTTTCTCCACTCCCAGCTGTTTATAAATGATGGTCAAAATAGACACCTGTAAGGAGACAATAGGGGCTTGGAGTTAATTGAATGGGGCAATGCTTTCCTAAAATACATATAGGATGGAGAGACTTTATTGCACTTACATGATCACTTTTCTGTGACAGCGGCCTGTTTCTTGGGCTTCAATTTGAAGAAAAGGCCAATGGCTAGTATGCTGGCATATGTGGCCAAAACACACTAAAGAAAAAAAGGAGGCATGATGAGAAATTCATAGAGCAAGTGAGAGTATGAAAATCTTAGTTAGGTTGCACACAACTCACATTCCTCCTTCCTGTGATTGTGTATGCATTGAAGTACTTTGCAAATCCAGTGAACTGATGCTGGGTTCCTGCGTCGTGTCCTCCCATGATGGATTGTTAATGGTCCTATAACAAGGAGAATAGTGGTGATTGAGTGATTATATTCTGGTGCTCGGTGGTGTTTTAAGCCCCCAGCGTCTCCTTCCAGGCAGCGCTGCCTGGAAGGAGACGCTGGGGGCTTAAAACACCGATAAACATAATCTGGTAGCCTGAAATGCTCAGTTGACTGACAGAAAATGTTGATAATTACACTTTAAGTAAATTAAGATTCTGTGAAGTCATTTTAAATTATTCTATGATAGCAATTCAAATATCTTTGGGACAAAGTAGGACATTTGAAGACGTCACCTTAGGCACTACGATAGCCAAGAAATAATCAGGACCTCAAATTGATAATGAAAAAAATCCTACTACTAAAATGACCTTTAAGTTGTATTAGTCACACAGCATAAATTTTAATTAATGCACGGTGTTGACAACTTGACAGGAAGGAGTGTGTGAAAACACGTTAACGTTAGTAAAACACTTCAGGAAGCATTTCATTTTGACCCGCCGCACACAAAAACAACTTTCTTGCAATTGTAGCTTACGTTTCTGAATTTAATAGCGTTATTACATAAGAGTGTGCAACTTTAATGGTGGTTATGGCTTGACATGCTGCTTTCAAACATAAGAACATTTTTACTGTCAAGTTAACCCCCTTCAATTAAAAAACAGTGTGGCTGACAAATGCACTAATAGTGGGCATTTTGGTCAGACTGACTTTCATCGGTCAGTAACTGCATAAGTTAGCTTGTTGGCTAGCACACACACAGTAACGTTATTAGGGTTAACGTTAGCTTCCTAGGTTAGCCTGCTAACGTTAGTTTGTTAAATTTCCAGGCCGCTAACTACATATTACATTGTCACACAGACGTTTAAAGACCATGGGTGCTAACGTTACTCAGCATTCTTAAAACCAACGTGAATGGGCTAATTTGTTTGTAAATGTGTTATAACTTACCTTTAATACTCGACCCCTGTGCACGCAGAATGAGACGAGTGCCCTTCAGCAGAGAGAGGCCGCAATGCTAAATTCACTAGGAAATCCCGCCTACTCTAGCAATCCAAAAGTGTGTCAGCATTGGTCCAAAGTAATGTCAATCAAAGGTGGTCGTATAAAACGACCACTGAATGACTAATAACGGTGTCAATCATTCTTTCTAATCTGTGATTGGATCAAGAATGAAACGCCCATATGAGTTTTTCTTCCGGGTTACGATCATGGCGTGTTGCTGAACAACATGTGAGTTTTGCTGGAGATTTAATGTAAGGAAACATTTCATGGTATATACTGAAAGAACCATTTCATATTTGTTTAGATCAAAATTTGAGTTTGTCTCGATCTGAGTAAGCCTTTTGTCTGCTGGCAAACTTGCTTTGTGCTTAGCCCGAGTGCAAAAATACGACAACGTTAAGTTGCTCATGTTGTCTCGTGCATTTTGAGTGGTAACATTATGTGCAGCAGTATTGCAACTGATCCTAATGGACTTGGTTATCTTTTTTCCAAGAAAGCGGTTAGCATAATTCTATGTGCATGTCATGATTAAACCAATGTCCAATTAGAGAGCCATGCTGGTGTTTGTGACTCTCGTGTTATCATTCTTATGCATTTGTACAAATGTAATAAAGTCACCAAGTCTCAAATATAAAAACGATTATTTAACGTTGGATACATGGGGCACAAACTGGGTCTAATGCTTGGCTTTCGTCACTTAGCATAAACTAACTGTTTTTTTTTTTGTATCATAAGCAGATTAGTGGTTTGAAATGATTTGTTTATTGCCAGTATCTTTCATTTTCTTAGACGTCTGAAACAACATCAAACATGGCATCAGTGGAGGAGGACTTCCCTCGAGGAGGAACAGCAAAGAAGCCCACAGAGAGTAAAATAGTGGTTCAGCGGACTGAAGTGGACAACTTGTTCCAGGTAGAGCTTCACTCTTTCCTATCTTTCTGTTCAAACTACTGTGAAAAAAAAGCCTTTGATTTGTCTGGACAAGTCACTGAGAATTGGGAAAAGACTCGAAAGAACTGTGTATAAGTTATGACTATCCCCAAAGAGAGGACATAATATCAGGCGCTAAAATGGAGCGTTTCAGACAGAGGATAAATACTTTAATATTTAGACAGAGGGTATGAGTATGTTAACAATAGTTTGCTGTTCTCTCGCAGTCGAACGAAAAAGCAGAAACCAAGAAAAGAAAGGGGGCGGTCAAAGATGACGGAAAGAAGCTCAAGAAGCCAAAGACGGGCAAAGGAGATGGTCTGACGCTAAATGCAGCAGCCAAGTGTGTGGAAATTCTACATATGAAGGTAATCCATTTACCAAGTGCCAACTTGTGTTTTTATATAATTTGTTAATGTGTACAAAGGAGCATATTAAGCACATTATCTGACTTGCTATTGTGTGGTTTCCCATTTTCCAGAATGTGAAGGAGGGTATCCTGATGCTGGGCTGTGTGAAGGAGGTAACTGACTTTGAGGTGACAGTCAGCCTGCCCTGTGGCATGCAAGGCTTTCTCAGCATCAGGAACATCTGTGACTCGTACACCAAGCTCCTCAGCGAACAACTGGAGTCAGCTGATACAGAGGTAGGTGGTGATGTACAGTACACGTTTGAAACTGAAAAATATGGGTGGATTTCTGTGAGCTTTTTGGTTTTATTGGATCTTTGGAGTCTAGAATCAGGTCATGAATTACTACATTAGACTAAGGGCTCTTCATTGAGCTTGTTATGTCAACAGTTTACTCATATGCCAGGATATTTTTGTAACATCTAAGGCTGTTTTTTTTTACCTCACAGGAGATCTGCTCTCTGCCACACATATTCTACCCTGGCATGGTGTTCAGGTGTGTGGTTGCCAAGTTAGATGTAGCCAGAGGAGGCTCTCTTAGCATCCAGCTGTCAATCAATCCAAAGCTGATCAACAAGGCTCTCACCTCAACCTCTCTGAAAGCTGGCATGGTGAGTTAAAAAAAGAAAAGAAAAGAGCATCTTCAGTAAAATATTTGGTAAGAAAATTGTAAACATTCAGCTTGCCTTTTTTATCCAACAGTTGATGGTAATGTTATTTTTTGGCAACTCAGGTCTTGAGCGGATGTGTGGAGAGTGTGGAGGATCATGGCTACATAGTGGACATTGGCATCAATGGAACCAAAGCCTTCCTGCACAAGAAAGCAGTGAAAGATAAACACAACCCAGAAGGTATGACAAAAGGATTTTGGATATAGGAGACTATAATCTCAAGTCCGTTGCATCCTTTCTGATGCAGAGGAGGGTTTTGCTCCACCTGGATCGTGCAGTTGTTTCCCTTTTTTTTTTTTTTTGGCAAACAAGGTCATAGAGTAGCGTATTTCAGGGTTTCCGTGGCGTCTTAAAAAGTGTAAAATTTCAAAATCTAAATTTTAGGCCTTAAAAAGTCTTAAATTCTCTGATGTATTGTGTTCTAGGTCTTAAATAATTTTAAACAGGTATTAATTTTCCTACATCCATGCAACACTACCTATAATGCTTTTTTTTTTTTTTTCTTTTTTTTTTTGCTAGTCCAAATGTAATTTCGCTGCAGTACGACTACAAATGACACCAACATGCAACTTATATTGCAGCCAATCAGCTTTCGTGTTATTGGCGCGAGTCATTTTCGAATTGTACCACAGACATAAAAAGGATTTTATTCTTCAGTTATGGGGAAGTGCAAGTTTAGCGTTACTTGGCTTGAAAAAACTGAATTTCGGGCTTGGTTGATGCTGTAATAAAGGTCTTAAATTTAATTCATAATGGTCTTAAATTTGACTTGGTGAAACATGTAGAAACTCCGGTATTTGGAGGAAAGTGTCCATACATCTCGCAAGCATTTGTCTGTTTCATGTGTCCAGATCTGACCGTGGGTCAGTATGTGACTTCTCAAGTGGAAGAAGTAAAGAACGATGGGCGTGTGGTCCGCCTTTCTGTCAGCCCCCCGGCCGTCGCCCAGGCTTGCGCTGAATCCGAGCAGGGCTGGAACCTCACTAACCTGCTGCCTGGGCTTCTGGTCAAAGCCACGATCAAAAAGGTAGAGACAGCTTTTAATTTTTGGTAATGAGTACATCTTCTGTCAAAGGATATGGGGGGTAAATGTTGTGGCAGCCTAAAGCTGTTTTATTTTAGTGAATGATCTACTCCTGCCCTAACAGTCACTATAACAACTTCGGTGGTAGCTGTGTTTCATTTGAATAACATCTACATGTTCATATTGCAGGTGACCAAACACGGTCTGATCCTGGACTTCCTGTCCTCCTTCAGTGGCCAGGTGGACTTTCTCCACATGGAGCCAGGGCAGACATCAAGCTACACCGAGGGAGCTGAGGTAAAACGCACCTGGCACATGGATCCTGTTGACTTATACAAAACCATCCCTTTTGTGTCTGTTGTTGTTTTCGGCTTTCTGATCCGATCGCTCTAATTGATAATCTGGATTGAAATGCCCCCTTTCTTGAAACAATCTTCAATGAAGGTGTTACATGTGGCCAGTTAATGGTTTTTCCATGCGTTTTTTGTATTTGAGTACAAACTTGGCAGGCTAATCCAGTTTTGCATCAATCCACCCAGGTGCGAGCCTGTGTGCTGTATGTGGAGCCGTCCACCCGTCTGGTGGGCCTGAGCCTGCGCAGCTACCTCCTTCAGCCCGGGACCAGAGTTGACCCGTCTCCTGCTGGAGGTGACCGCATTGGTGAGGTGGTGCAGAACTGCAAGATGACCACTATGCACCACATGTCTGGAGCCATGTTGGAACTGCCAGACAAAACTTTGGCCTTTGTACATGTGAGTCGGAGTGATGCTGTAAATTATTTAAACCTACTTTGACTGTTGAGAAGAATAAATGCTCTCTGTAAATCTCCTGCTGACTCAGCATTGGGGTAATAACGTGAAATGTGTCCTTCTTGACAGAGGAACCACCTGAAGGAGTCTAATGAGCCAGCCAATGAAAACAGAGTGCTGGCCATGACTGAGCACACCTGCAGGATCCTGGACTTCAGCGCCATGGACCAAATTCATTTTGCTTCTCTGCGAAAGTATGTGACCCCTCACTTATGCGTCGTATTCAATGGCAAGTGTGGACTTCACAATTCTAATGTGATGCATTGACAACCTTCTTTTGTCTTGATTGCAGGAGTGTGATTGACAAGCGTTTTTATAGATATCATGATCTTCAGGCCGGACAGGTTGTAGAGGTAAGAAGAAAGCATCCCCACCTACCTGTCAGTACCCTGTCACACAAGGACTTGGATTCAGCTTTTCAATCTGTGAAAGCAACACAAGACATCTTTCCACTTCAAAAATTGAATCGTACAGTATGAAATCAGCAAGTTAAGCCTTGTTATACATTAGAGCTGATAGATTATATAAATCAGTTCTTTCTGTGTACAACTTTTGTTGTTTTGACATTTTGACAATGTCAAACAAATCGGGGCCTATACAAAATTTTGGAGGTACTTTAAAAAAAAAAATAGTATTTGGTGCATACGTTTTTCCGTAATCCAGCAGACAAACCGAGCCGAAAACATAACCTTCTTGGCGGAGGTAATAAAAAGCATACTATACTATAAGCATACTATATATCGGTACATTTATGCATTACTTTTAATTTTGTATGTAACACTGCTGTTTGTGTATTAAATGGCTTAATGTAGGATTAGGCTATTGCCCCCAACTGGTAAATATATTTTTAGGAATCTTGGGGGGAAATATTTGCACCTTAATCATGTTTTTTAAGGGCATCCTGAGATTTCTTGGGGCATTTTTGCTCTTTCGCCCCCTTGATTTCTGACACTGACTGAGAAGATATCCAACACCCCAAATGTATTTTCTGTGTGTTTTCAGTTATTGGAGAAAGAGGACACATTCTCTGTTGAAACCTCCGTTTTTGATTTCTTAGACATTTGTGCATAAAATTGATTCTTTTTGCATCCTAAAGTAATCCAGTGACATCAGAATGTGTTTTTAAATCATTTCTATTTAAAGGAAACTAGTGCAGTGCCCGTTGTAAAATGCGCCTGTTTGGAACGGACAGATTGCTTGGCCTGTGGTATTGCTGCTTGTAGAATTCATCAAAACCAAATTGTACCCCAAAATTACTGAGAGAGAGAGAGAGAGACCACTTGTCTGTAGCTGGTTGTGCTTTGCATGTGTGGGATTCTGAAACGTCCTTAAATTCGGGAATTGTTTGTTTATTCAAAGTCAGACAGTCCAAAGTAGTGCTACTTTGCACATTTTTGTGGGTCTGAGGTGGGTCTGGTCCTGTGCTGTGCTCACTCAGTGTGCAGTGTGAGAGGGAGTGTGGCCAGGAGCTAGAGCGGCAAAAGCCAATGTGTGCTTCTTTTACAGATATATTTTGCGTTTCTAATCCAAACAACGTTAAACTTGGCACCGCACTTACTTGTGCCCGTAGCAAGACAGCTGTCAAGTTCTGTCATTGGACTAACGGTTCGAGAGATATGCGCATAACACGCACACAGACAGACAGACGTTCCTGCAATTTATAGATAGATGGTCGACATTTTGAGAAATGCATTTATATGCTTTTTTGCAGAGAGTTAGAGTTGGAGCTCGATACCACCTTTTGTATCGGTCTGTTAAATATGAAACTACAGCCAGCAGTCAGTTAGCTTAGTGACTTCCTGGATGCTTGGCAACTTTTCCTAGCCAAAAAGTTAAGAAGCGTATTTCCCAAAATATTCCCAAAAACCCAGTTTTCTCACTTGTCACAGATTGTTTTAATTCTTAAGTTGTCCTTTTCACTTTGTCTTTCTTCCGTGTGTCTCTCTTCAAGGGGACAGTGTCAGTTCTGCTGAATCACGGCATGGTGGTGCATCTGTCCGACCACATCAAAGGCCTGGTGCCCCGGACACACCTGTCTGATATCCTCCTTAAGAACCCAGAGAAGAAGTACATAGAGGGCATGAAGATCAAATGTCGGGTCAGTCCAGTTTGGGTTAATGACGCTCAGAAGACCACGAGAATAAAATCTGTAACATGCCGTTTTTAACTCATTTATATTATTCCCCTGTGTTTGTGTGTGTGAATATGTTCCTTCAGGTGCTGTCAGTCGACGCAGAGAATAAGAAGCTGTATCTGACCAGAAAGAAGGCCCTGGTTGAAAGCTCTCTGCCATTGTTCCTCAGCTATGCCGATGCCCGTCCTGGCTGCGTCTCCCACGGCTACATCGTCTGCATCAAAGACTTCGGCTGCATCGTTCGTTTCTACAACAACGTCAAGGGTCTGGTGCCGCTCAGCGAGCTCAGCTCTGAGCCCGTCATCAGTCCTGAGGAGGTCTTCTATGTGGGACAGGTGAGGAGAAGAAATGGCATGGACACGGAGGATCAAGTTTGTTCTTTTGGTGTCTTTTTTTTTTTTTTTTTTTTTTTAAGATGTTTAGGAACCATTACAAACAAGCCTTCAACTGTTTATTATTTGGCAACTAATAAGTTGTTTGTTTGACGTCGATTGTCCAGGTATTTAAGGCTAAGGTTCTTCAGTGTGACCCCGACAAGGCGAAGATGTTGCTGTCATTTAAGGCAGCGGCGGAAGGAGACACTGAGGAAGCTGCCACGGCCCAGTTTGACTGTGAGGTGGGGAAGGTAAGTTAAAGCCTCACGTTTTTTTTCTTTCATCTCAGTTTATCAAATTTTGACCTCAGCGTGTGTATTTGTGTGATGCAGAGGCTGGAGGCCAAGGTGCTGAAAAAGTCAGTCAACGGTCTGGAGGTGGCCGTCCTCCCTGATGAGGTCCGTGCCGTACTACCCACAATGCACCTTTCTGATCACATCTCCAACTGCCCTCTGCTGTGGGAGAGCCTGCAGGAGGGAGACGTCATCTCAAACGTCATGTGCTTCAACAAGAACAAACAGAATATTGTATCCTGTTTCTAAAACAAGTCTGTAGATTTTGTGTGCTCCTGATTACAACTGAAAAGTTAACCCCAAGCCTGCTACCATTGATTGATTCTGGTGTTTTGATGCTTCGGTAAGTCAATCATGAAAAGCAGGAACATTGTCTCGGTTTTCCTTAATTCCCCCTGTTAAAGACCCTCACCAAGAAACCAACAGTGAGATGGTCCCTGGAGGAAGGAGTTGTTGCCAAGGACTTCTCTGAAATCACAGTTGGAATGCAGCTGATTGGCTGGATCAAGAACATCATGTCTTATGGCGTCTTTGTGGAGTTCCCATACGGGCTTGTTGGTCTTGCACCCAAGTCGGTGAGTAAACGGCTTTGTGTTGCGTCTTCGACCCTGAAAATCTTGTCTGTTTTCTCAACTAAAATTCTTCCTCTGCATTTTTTTTATTTTTTTAGGCCATGACCGACAAGTTCATCAGCGATACGATAACCGTCTTCCAGCCGGGCCAGACAGTGCTCGCTAAAGTGACCAACCTGGATGAGGAAAAACGGCGTTTCCTGGTCACGCTGAAGATGTCGGAGGTCATATCTCCAGAGGGTGATGTCCAGACCAGACTCATCAATGGTCTGCAGGAGAGAAAAGCTGTGGCTGAAATGTTGGCTGTGAGAGGTATGATTGCATTGGTCTTTAATTATTCATTTGAAGTTTGTCTGCAGTGTCGAACCTCCCATTACCTCTGTCTTTACTCTCAGAGAACAGTGATCTCCGCCAGCAGCTGGCCGCTCTGTCCATTGGTCAGAAGCTGAAGCTGACTGTAGACACTGCGAAGGACTGCGCTGCCACCTTTAAGTCTGATGATTTGGCCGGTGCTACCATACTAGCCACCAAGCACCATGTCATGGGTATGTATTTAAACAGTAAAATGTTTCATTTATTTCACTGCAATAGTTACTCCATATTATGTCTTTAAGTATTGCACCTCCATAAAGTTAAGACTTGCAAGAGGCAGATATAAGAAAGAATGGTCAGATTTGATGCAGCTGAGGCTCTCTAGTACGGGTCAAACTCCAAAAACACTGGATCCTACTAGGGCTGCTCGATTATGGAGAAAAATATAATCACGATTATTTCGGTCAATATTGAAATCACAATAATTTAACACGATTACTCGTTGACTTCTGGAAAGATGTTGCAACTATTGAACTTAAAAAACAGTGTAAAAAATTTGCCTTAATACTTTTCCTGTTTACACTTTATTTTTTCATTCAGATCACAAGAGAAAATAAAGAGTTTACTTGCAAAACGTAATGAGCTAAATAATAGTTTTTCTCGATTATTCTGTTTTTGTGGTCATTGAGAGCCAAAATCATAATCACAATTACATTTTGATTAATTGCACATCCCTAGATCCTACATTTCCCGTAATGAAATGGCATCTTTCATTAGCCTTTTCTGACTGGTATATGTCCGCGTCAAGTGATGACGTGTGACTTTAGAGAGCTCCCTCCATTGCCACAGAGGACATTATTACACCACTTTGTTTTGTTTATATAGGCTACCATGTTGGTTATGCCAATTAATATGCAGTTTTATGTTTGACCACTGGGTGGAGTATTGCCTTTGGGAAGGCATAAAGGTAATCAGCCACAGGTACACAGGTGTCTTTTGTTTGATAAGGAAAATGAATGGAACTAATCCAGAAATGAAATGAAATGGACTGTAATGCTTGTGCGACGGTGAGCAGGCCGTTAAGGAAAATAAATGGGTCACAGCACCGAAATGCAAACAAATTGTGGACATTGATCATTGGCACGCAGAACACGCGTCCAAGCAAGTTCTCCCCTGATCCCACCGTATTGGCCTAATGTAGGAGTTGATAAAAGACTCAGAAAGACAGGCTGAGTAATACTTACCATGTCTGCTAAGCGGATCTCCATGTGTAAAATCGGCGGAGTGGCCCTTTTAATCCCGAAGCTATGGGGCTCCCCATGAAGTAAACTCTATCAGTAGCATATTATTCATATTTATATATATTTTTCAAAATCACTTCATGTAAGTGATGATGATTTTCTGTTGGCTGCTCCAGGTGTTAATTTGACCCCAGGGCAGAAAGCTACTGCGGTCATCCTCCGTGTTGACGTCCTGTCGTCATGTGTCCATGTGTCCCTCCTTCCCAAGCTGGTGGCGAAGAAGAAATCTGTGAGTGTTACTTTTCCTAATGCCATTTCGGTGTTTTAAAACAATGACCGTGTTCTGACTTTTAATGTACTGTGTGTGGGGAAGTTGGACTGAACGCGCATTTTCCAACACTGCTTTCTTGGAGCAGCCTGATATCGCACATTTTCACACATATGTAGATGGTATATATTACATGTGAGGGCACTCGTACAGAGTCACATTATAATCATTTAATGTAGTTATTGACCTATTCGTATGTGTGTTTCCATTCGTATTTTACAGTTGGCTGAAGGATCAAAGTACACAGCAATGGTGCAGCACATCGACAGAGACTTCGCCATCATCTCGCTGGAAGACACGGCACAGCTGACTGTGATCCAAACCAGCAGCCACCTGAATGAGACGTTTCTGTCCGAGTCAGAGAAGCTGAAGGCGGGGATGTGTTTGGCCGTCGAGGTTATAGAACCCAGCTGTCAGGAACTGCAGGGGCTCTCCCTGGTGTCGTGGCAGCGCACCGCACCAAACCGACAGCGCACCACCTCGGAAAATCAGACGAGCTCTAAGGGTTACTGCTTCGGTGAAATCGTGCGGGGTAAAGTACGGACCGTGAAGCCCACCTCCCTTCAGGTCACACTAGAGGATGGAAGCACTGGCAGCGTGCACGTGTCTGAGGTGGTGGAGGGTGCAGATGTGTGTCAGGGATCGTTCCCCACTGCCTCTGTTAAAGTGGGCAGTGCGGTCACCGCCAGGGTCATCGGAGGGCGAGAAGCCTCCAGTCACAGGTAAAGACTGCTGGAGGGTCTCATTTTACATCTTACGTTTTGGAATATATTATTATTAAACTATTTGTTAAATTGTATTGAACTTGAAATTAATCTCAACGGTTTTATTTCAGATACTTGCCCTTCTCCCATCCCAAATTTACATACACCATTCCTGAGCTCACACTCATACCCAGGTAATTGTATAGTACATTTCATTGAACATTATCATGATCATATACTGCATGATAACCTGAATATTGTTTAATCCTAAAGTAAATTAGTAAATTTACAACGTTCTCAATTTCATTGACATTTTTGTCTGCTTTGTTTTTATTTTTACATTATTAGAGATGTGTATTTTTATATCTGTTCTCAATCCACTCACACTCACATTTTGTGGTTTGTCAGTTTCTTATTTGTTTCTCTTTCTGTTTCCTCTCTGTAGTAAACTTGATAAGTGTCCAGATCTCAAAGCAGTTACAGTAAAAGAAAAAATAAACAGCTATAAGGTTGGGGAAGAAGTGACATGCTTTGTATCAAAGGTAAGTTTGGGAAATCATAATGGTTTGCAGTAGCTTGCTTCATTTTTTTCCCCTGGCAGTCTCCACAAAATACATTTTTACATCGATTTTATAAGTTGACAAATCAAAAATAAATCCAAAACAACTTTGGAGGATGTTGGAGTAGAGGTTTTCAGTGTGTTCATGCTTCTGACCCCAGTTTAATCCAGTGAGGAAGATGTTGGAGGTCACCACTGATCCTTGTGTTACTGGGATGGTTGAACTGCTGGCCATGATCACCGACCCAAAAGTAAGTTTATAATATTTCAACAATATGAATATGGGATCATTTTTGACAGTCTAAAGTTATTATAGTTTAGATCAACCTTTGTTTCAAACAGTTGTGATTGAATTCTGCTCATTTTCAGGAGGCCAGCCACCCAGAGAAACTGTACAAGCTGGGCCAGGCAGTCCATGCCAAAGTGGTAGAAGTGATCTCCAAACCTCAGCGCTTTATGCTGTCACTCACAGGTAGGAGAAGCTCAGACTGTTTTCATGTTTACTGTTTGTAATCGTCACGTTATACATGCCGTTTCCTTTCTTTGTTGGCTGTTACTTCTTTTGTAGTCTCGCATTGCCAGACCTTCCTCCACAGCGCCACGGAGGAGGGTCTGGCTAGTCCACACAGCATTCCGGGATGGGAGAAAAACATGCCCTGGTTTATTGGCATTTCTTTAAACCAATCACAATTGTCTTGGGCGGCACTAAGCACCATACGGAGCAACGGCGCCTCTGCAAAATAGCCTCGGGGAAGGAACTTGTTTAGGTGGAACATTCAATGATTGTTTTAGTCGTGCAACAGAAAACTCAGATTGGACAGATAGTCTAGCTAGCTGTCTGGATTTACCCTGCAGAGATCTGAGGAGACCATAGTCCTCATAAATCCACCGGACTTTAAAATGCCAACACAAAGAAAGCCCAAGGCAACAGACATCCAGCCTAAATGAGTGAAATCCGGCGGAATTTCTGGCGGCACAGGAGCAATCTTGGAAGTGGAACGTCCTTTATATAGACTACTACTTTTGTAATCCCTATCCCTATCTCTTGCCTCAGATTGTTTATCACATGCAACAATTAATCTGATTATTTTGTTTTCCAGGTGTCCATAAACTGGAGAAAGACAGTGTATCTTTGGGGATGGTAACTAATATTCAGCCACAAGTTGGCCTCCTGGTCAAACTTCCCTTTGGCGGCATGGGAACTGTTGATGTCACTGACCTGGCTGATGCCTACAGGCCGAACCCCCTGGACGGGTACAGCAAGGATAAGCTGCTCAGGTCAGTAGATGCAGCAGTGACCTGTGGCCGAAAAAATGCCTTTTTAATATGTACTGCGCATGGTCTGAGGCACAGTTAGATAGGGCTGTACCCAACTCAGACTTTTGTCAGTCGAATCTGATTTGGTCGTTCAATACGAATATTTGACTATTCGTTCCTTTTATTCAGGTATTCAGTATCAAGCAACACTTTATTGAGCTGCCAGACGTTCAGGCTGACAAAGACGTTCACGCAATAAAGTAAACAAGCCAAGTCAGCCGTCCGAGCTAATGTGTGCTAACTACTGTAGCCAAGGGTAATAAAACAAAAACACAGAGGCTCCGTAATCAAAACCAGTGCAAACCAAGACAGCCCACACACTTTTGTTAACTCCCATACTGACTACAGCAGCGCAACGCTACAGCTTCACTTCTTCCGTTTCTACCCTTCACAATAAAAGCCCAACTTAAATTCCCTCAAAGCGTTTTGATAAGAGAATGCAATAAATTATGTTTTATTTCAATTACAAAATGTGATTAATGGCTATTTAGTCCATGAACCTAAAAGAATCAAAGGTTTTGACTGTTTAGGCCAATGTTGGAATCCTTAGCGCCTTATTGTCACAGTTGTTGTCAACATTGACTTTCCCAATTGCCCAATACATTTATGGGCAACTGCTGGCGCACCATATCAACTCTCAGCTGCTCCAATTTAAACATTTTTGATACCACTAGTTCAAAACCCATTTTGATAATTTTGAAGTGTAGAGTTTATGTTTTGCCTCCTCTTTTGCCTCAGGTTTTTCCTTTTTGGGGAAGAGAAAGGCAAGTGGCAGTTGTCCCTACGTCCATCAAGGTATGATCGAGTTTCACTGGATTTGTGAGTTTGTGTAACAAATGCAGACGCGTATCTTTATTACAACATGTGGTTGGCCATAACTTTGCTCTTCCAGGCTGAACCCACAGCAGGCCAAGCCAGCGAAGGACCCAGAAGTTTTGTCTGTAGACCAACTGAAGGCAGGCCAGATCATCAGAGGCTACGTCAAGTCCGTGGGAGAGCAGGGGGTCTTCATCAGGTAACTGAGAAATTCACGCAGCACTATTAAACCATTTTAAACTCCAAATGAACAACATGCTCCATATTTCTCTGGACAATGTGGTTATTTCAGTAATTATCATACTTGTTATTTCACATTTGTTTTCCAGGTTGTCAAGAAGCATCACAGGAAGAGCCCAACTTCAGCAGTCCACTAAGTACTTTGTTAACCACCACAAAGTCCTCTCTGAGCACCTGACTCCCAACACCCTGCTCACTACCAAGATCCTCAGGTAAAAAAAAAAAATATATATATATATATATATATAGTGTTTAAAAATATTATAAAGAAAGGAATATGTCATCATACCAAACATCAGAAATCGATTTGGACAAACAAAGAATCTAGCGCCGTAATGCTGATGGTGTGTCTTTACAATCCTGCCCCGTGCAGCTTTAGGTAATAACCATTTATAGAAGCAATGCTGCCATCGTCTCATGTTCAGTCTGCGGCGCTTTCTATGCTTGTCCACAGTATTGACAAAGAGGAGGAGTTGGTCCACCTCTCGCTGCTCCCAGAGGACACCGGGAAGCCAGACGTCCTTCCAGAGTCTCTCGGTCTGCCGCTGCGTCTGATCGGAGAGGAGAAGAAGGAACATGACACTAAGAAGAAGATGAAACGTGCAGCGTCTGAGAGCGAGCAGGTGACAAACGGCTTCACTTTCCTCTCTCTCTCTCTCTCTCTCTCTCGCATCAAGCTTTCCTTTCTCCCTCCCTGCTTTTGACATCAAAGTAAACACGATGTAAATGAGTCACTTCTCAGTCTTCTTAAGTGTGCTGGGGTCAAGGAGGTGACTCCACATACTGTAGATCTCCAGTTCTCACTCATTGTCCTTTTGGTCTCACAGTAGTCTGTATCGTCGACGGTTCATTTACGGGATAGTTCCGGGGCTGCCGGAAATTCCGCCGGATGTCCCTCACTTTCCGCTTTCTTTGATGTAACTTTAAACTCTGGTCGCAACATTAACCGGAACCCCTGAGCAACAGTACATGCTGACAATGGCAAGTTTTTAAAGGAAAATTTGGATCGTGCAACAAGGCAGGCCTGTTTGTTTCATTCAGGGAATGATTGTAAAGATTTACAGAGATTATTTTTACGCCATTTACTCTCTAACTGGGATGTCTATTGCCGGGGGTTTGCTATGGACAAAATACACAGGGCGATACGCTGGTATAGCTCATGTTACTGTATTGTGTGAACAGTTAAGTTCATTTAATATTGTATGTGGCGTTTTTCTTTTGCGGGGTGCAATTGTTCCACCAAAACAAGGTCCTTCCTGAGACCATTTTGCAGATACACGGTCGCTGCGTCCGGAGCTTAGCGCCGCCCAAGACGATCGTGATTGGTTTAAGAAATGCAAACAACCCATGACCGTTTTTTCTGCTATCCAGGAATGTTGTGTGGAAGCGGCAGACCTTCCTCTTGTTGTGATAGGTCTGGCAATGCGAGACTCGGTAATAAATGAGGCATTGTTTTTAGCCTCAGTTAAAACTCTCTGCCTACTCTGCAGCTTTGATTGCAGGCAGATGGTCACTGAAGCACTTATGTTGCAGTTTATTTAATCATTGATGGTATTTTCTACTGCGGTTTCATTTGCCAGAAACAAGAAGAGTCCCAGGTCCCCAAGAAGAAGAAGAAAACCAAGAAAGCAAAGACTGACGACAGTGACAGCGGAGTGGAGGTGTACTTCAGAGAAGAGGAAGACAAGGAAGTTGAAGAAGAACCCACATCTAATTCTGTAAAAGTAAGCGAATAAACTGCTGCTTAGTATTTACAGTGGTACTGTAATATCATTAGATTTATTTTTATTGATCCCAAAAAAATGGGAAATAAGTGTTGCAGCAGCAAAATATCAGACACAAAGCACACATACAGAGTAAACATTAAATAATAGGAAACGATATACATGAAATAATAATAGAATACTACTACACGAGCAATATTTAAAATATATACAATTTGGAAATAAAATGTACAACTGTACAACATTATCCAGAACCTAAAATAAATAAACATCCACCTCCTCACTCAGCAGGTGATGCACAGCTCAGCGGATCCATGCAGGCTGCAGGTGGCAGCAGGTTTCTCCTGGGACGTGGGACTGAGCTCCCTGAAGCCTGCCTCTGCAGCGCAGGAGGGGGACTCCAGTGATGGAGAGGACCAAGATGGAAGCAGCAAGGTGAGCTGACCTTAAATATGCATGTATTCAACTCACTCATCAAAACACACCTCTTCAGATTAGCCTTCCGCCTAGAAAAGTCTCACATATTATCCACTGTTAGTTGCTGGATTTTATTGTTTCGCCTGCTTTTTACACGCTTGTTTTTATGTGTTGGTTTCATTGCTTCATCTGTTTTTAATGTGCTAAATGTGCTGCCTTTACTCACGGTTTCCGTGGGGTCTTAAAGGTGCTGTAGGTAGGATTGTGAAGATCCAGGCTTTAGCCAAAGAATTTGAACATCAACAACTTCTCAGTCCCCCCCCCCCCCCCCTTTCTGCTGGAGCCCAAAACAGTCTCCTAAGCCCCTCCCCCCACAAGGGAGAATGAATGCGTGTGCATGAGCAGTGATTGACATGCAGTTTTTCTTTTTTAATGACCTGCTTGATGTAGTTCTACTGGAACAAAGGGTCAGTTTCAGCAAATATGACAGAAAGTTAGTTTTAGTTTTTATAAGTCTTACCTACTGCATTTTTAAAAAGCCTAAAAAAGTCTAAAATTTCAAAATTTTAGGCCTTAAAAAGTTCTTTAAAAAATTCTTAGTATTGTGTTCTAGGTCTATAATAATTTTGAACAGGTCTTAATTTTCCTACGTCACTGTAACGCTACCTCTTATGCTCATTGAAATGTTGCCGCAGCGCTTTAGAATGTTTTTCTTTTTTTTTTTGGTGGTGTTGTAGTTCTTTCTGTCTAGTCCAAATATATAATTAGCTGTATTACGACTACAAATGAGACCAACATGCAACTTGTATTGCAGCCAATCTAGACACCAGTCCTACAATGCCAATGAGGCAAATCGGGAAATTGTTTCCGGACTCTTATTTTTTGGAATATGCAGTTTAAAGATTATCTCTAGAAGTCTTTGTAGTGTAGGACTTCTTCTGTTTCCTTATGTGTATTTAAATATTTTCCACCATCACTATTCATCTTCTTTCCTGTCTTTGGCCTTGGGGCGCACCGCTGTACTCCACCAGCCCCAGAAAAAGTCTCGTCATGAACTTGAGCAAGAGAAAAAGGCCGCAGAGAAGGCCCTGGTACAGCGTGAGACTGAGCTGATGGATCCGAACCTGCGACCCCAGGACGCAGCCGCCTTTGAGCGCCTGCTCCTCGCTTCACCCAACAGCTCACTGCTTTGGCTCCAGTACATGGCTCACCATCTACAGGCCACCCAGATCGAGCAGGCCCGCGCTGTGGCCGAGAGGGCCATCAAGACCATCTCCTTTAGGTGATTTGAATTTTAGATACTTTTTTTTTTTTTTTTTTTTTAGCTAATCCAATGTGAGTGTCTACATTTATTTTAACAGATCACCAAAAGGCAGCAGAAAGATGCACAAAAAAGTTTCAAACTAACAATAAAATAAAACAACATATAAATAGGGTGACTGTATTCTTTTTATTTTTTTTTATTTTTTTTTTTTTATTCACGTTTGTCGTGTATTTTAGTTGACCTAAATCTTTGTATCATCCCTAATGAATAATAGTATCTGTTGTTGAAATAGGATGTGCTGAAAGGTTTTTACTTTGTTTACATACATGTTTGTGTCGATCGATAAAGACACATTTTAACAGATGATTGTCCTGTGTCCGTCCAGGGAAGAGCAAGAGAAGCTGAATGTGTGGGTGGCCCTGCTGAACCTGGAGAACATGTACGGCACTGAGGAGAGCCTGAAGAAAGTGTTTGAGCGGGCGCTGCAGTTCTGCGAGCCCATGCCTGTGTACCAGCAGCTGGCTGACATCTACGCAAAGTCCGACAAAACCAAGGTACGATCTACTGAGTGTTTTTAAATACTCCATACCATACTCACCCGAGCTTTCCCTACTTTATACTTCATGCCCATTTGTTGAGACTGATGCAAAAATGCTGTGTTCTGGATCCACTTACATCTGCTTCAGAGTTTAATCCCGGGAGACAGGATTCCCGGGAAATCTGATCAAGACTATTTCCCGCTTCCCGGGAAAGGTTATGACGGGAAACAGAAAAAAATAAAAAATGCAAGGAGTGCACGTCTATTGTTATGCGGTAACGTTGATGCAGGCGACGGTGCCGTACCGTAGTTACGGTAATACAGGCTCACTAAATTCATTCACCTGCAACAGTTGTTTAAGCTCTTGGTACTATTCAGGCTACATCCGTGGAGGTGGAGAGAGCGTTTTCTATCTGCGGCAAATTTGTCATGGAAATCCGAAACCGCCTGAGGGGCAGAGTCGATCGACGCTCTCGGCTTCTTGATAGCACACTTCCAGAAGAAAAAGAAAGAAGGGCAGGTTGAGAATGCATTGTAAACTAAAAGAAATATGTAGCCTAAGTTGTCCCGAGTTCAATGAAATGCTGATATTGTGGCAGAGTGTTTAGGCATTTTTTTTTTTCAATTCAGTTTTACATAGGCCTATGGCCCTGTCTTTTTGTAGTGCACAGTTGTACATTTCTGTGGGTCGTTTTCTTTAATTTAGTTGAAGTAGTTAGTTGTGTTTAAAAGAGAAATATGCCTGCCCTGCCCTAATAAAGAAATATTTGGTTAACTTTGAGTGATTATTCCCGTTTGCAGCTGCTTACAAATCTCAACAGCCGCAGGATGGATTTCGTTTAACAGAATGGTTTAGGAATCCTTCAATGGTTTACCTTAGCAGATTTCGTTAGTTTTTATAATGGAGTTCTGTAAAATATTGGTTTTATAAGGGTTGCCTAGATTTTCAGAAGACAAGTCACAGACATTCCACCTGGCATTTCATAATTAGCGCTGCAGCAGATGTCACGCACGCAGCTCACTTGATCACGCAGCAGAATTGATCATTGCAAACTGTGTTGATGATGGACATCAACGGTGTTCTTTTGCCCTAATAATGATACACATAATACAAAAAATGTCAGTTTGGGATTTGGGAACGCATATTTGAATGATATCGATACATGGGCTAAAAAAACCAACAACAAAAAAAACAGCTATTTCCCGGGATTCCCAGGAAATGGGTCGTCTTTTCCCGGGATGTGATTCATCTAATTTTCGGGAAAAAAATATTAAACCCGAATCTGCATGTCTGTCTTTCTGTGTGACTCATGTTTGTGTCCAGGAGGCGGAGGGCCTGTATAAGACGATGGTAAAGCGTTTCCGTCAGAACAAGGCAGTGTGGCTGAGCTACGGGACCTTCCTGCTCCAGCAGGGTCAGAGTGACGCTGCCAGTGCTCTCCTGCAGAGGGCGCTCAAGAGTCTGCCCTCCAAAGAAAGTAAGATGGCCTGCCCAAACACTGGTGACATAATGTGCACAGTTTGATGTTTATTCGTATTTTTGAACTGTACACCGCCATTGACTGAAACGTGTGCGAGTGTGCGTGCGTGCATGTGTGTGTCTGTGTTCCGATTCTGTCTCCCCAGCTGTGCATCTCCACAGGTTTTAACCTTTATGTATTGTCACGCTTCCTCTCAGGTGTGGATGTGATCGCCAAGTTCGCTCAGCTGGAGTTCCGTTATGGTGATTCAGAGAAAGGTCGCACCATGTTTGACAAAGTCCTGACGAGCTACCCGAAACGCACAGACCTCTGGTCCGTCTTTATCGACCTTATGGTCAAACATGGATCACAGAAGGAAGTTAGGTGAGTAAAAGCCCTTACTTTGTTTTCTGACTCCCCATTGTCACTTTTAACACATTTAGTTTTTTTTTGTTTTTTTTTGTAGTTCATATATAGGGAAATATTTGCTAAAATATGCAATACCATGTAAACTAATCAATCATAGTGGTTTACATGCGTAAAACTGAAAATGTTAGTGAGCTGGTTAAATACTAGTGCGTCATGTTCGTTTTCCAACTTCCTGTCTCCTGCAGGGCGCTCTTTGATCGCGTGATCCACCTGAGTGTTTCAATAAAAAAGATCAAGTTCTTCTTCAAGCGTTACTTGGAGTACGAGAAGAAGCACGGCACTCCGCAGAGCATCCAAGCAGTCAAGGAGAAGGCCATAGAATTTGTGGAAGCTAAAGGCACAGAGGCTGCCAACTAATGACCTGATACACCCATTGTGTATGTGTGTGGACTGCAGTGTGCTGACACGGCTGTTAGGAAGCAAGTTTGTGGCTCCAGATGCTCATACAGGTTCCTCAAAATGATTGCTTTTTTTTATTGTTGTGGACTGGGGACCTCTGAACCTGAAAGTCAAACCTTTGTAAAGTAGGTTTGTAATTATCTATAAATGTATAAAAAAAAAAAAAAATACATTTCATTTTAGTAAATTTTGTATGTGAATGAGCTATGAAGAGAATAATTAATGTAAGTATTTAGTTTACTGCATATTTTAATGGATTTATTCCTTTTCAAATGTGTGGTAGCATTTTCTATTAATCTGGCCGGCCTTTCAATAAATCCAACACCATTACAATACATTACGTGACGTTTTATTTAAAAGCAACAAATACAAAATAACAATATATAGGGACATGTTTACATACAATACATACAGGCAAGACTAGTTTCCTATCAGCCTTCTTTTAAAAGGAAAGGGCATGGGACACAATCGGTAACAATATTGTCTACTTAAATCGGTTGTAATCCTGCTGGTCTTTGTTTCAGCCGGAGGTTGTTGCTACCTCTGACTGCTGGAGCGTTTCACCTACATTGGCAGTATTGAAAATGCATGTGTGGCACAGGGTTATAGGGTGACTGACATGGTCTGTGCTGGCTGTATTGGTAACACCCCTGAGATATTAGAGGTATCCATACTGATCCAGTACGCTAATGTTCTGCTCAACGCCTGCGGTGTTTGTCTCTGGCAGTGCCGCACTAGTCGTCCAGTGACAGTGGCAATGATATCCTGCTCTCTAATGTGGCTCCTTTTTCCTGTCATGTTTTTGGTGAACAGTGCAATATGGAAGTAGAACTAGGAGCATTTTATTATGAAATGATCCTATTCATCCACCCACTCCCTGACTGATCTAACCAAGTCATTTTGGTGCTGTCAATATCCAATTCCCATCAAAGCATATTGCTCAAAGGTCAGCAGCAGGGTGACCGTTGGGGATCATTATCAACATTTCCTGTGAGATGTCTTTAAGATGACCACTGTCCATCATCCCTAGTGTATTTAATGTGTGTATTTTCTGTAAGGGGAGTCAGGTTGCTTCTTTCCCAGCTCCCTCACACCTCCTCCGGATCCATTAGACCCTCAGCACCCTGGGGAGCGTCGGTGTGGAGCCGGAGGATGGGTTTGTTACACATGGGGCACACGCTGCGGATCTCCAGCCACTTAAGCAGGCACCTGACAGGGCAAAAACAGGAACAGTTAGCTTAATACAATGACAACTGAATCTAATTTAACAGGAACAACTCCAGAGACAAACATCTGGAATCACGATTTAGTGTTTTTTGCAGCAGTAAGAAATGGAAACCATCACTAATTTTATGGAGGTTTAGTCCAAACTGTGAAAATGAAGTGTGTTGGGTTTTGCTGTCACGTTTTTACATTAGCATGCGATTAGGAGGACAATAATACTAATAATAGAATTATTAAGGTGCACTATGTAAACCCTAGGGCTAGAAAAAGTGGTTAAACACTGACTTTTTTCAACCTAACAATTGGGTGAAAATGTTTCGGTGTCTTTGAAGATGCAAAGATACTGCTTTGTCCAAATCAGCATAATGGAATAGTAAGACATTTCTGGGAAAAAATGTTGCGCTTATAATATATCCCTGCAGTGCCTGAATTGGACCAAAAAAGGTGCCAGTACCCTCATTCAGCAGTTGCATGACATGATCATTGCAAGTGTCTTGGATATATTTATATTTGTGTAGCTATATTTTTTAGGGGTGACCCCAACTAGTCGACTATTCGATAGATCTAAGGCACCTGATTCGACTGCCAATCTCGAATCATCAGCATCTGAAAATGTGGTAATGAAACAAAGGATCAATCCATTCCGGCTATATGAGGATGCTGAATGTTATATGTTGATGTCCATTTAATTGCTTGGTTTCTCCCAATAAAGCATGATAAATAGCCTATTTTAGTATAAATATCCGCCTATTAATAATACTGTTAACGTTAATAACAATTAGAAGTAAGGGTAGGCCTACTCATCAGAATCAGAAAGGGTTTTAACGTACGTTTTTAACGCATACAAGGAATTTGTTTAGGCGTTGTTGACACAAAAATTACAGTTACAGTACTGGTGAGTACTGGCCATGGATGTATTAAGAGAACGTACTGGCCCATTTCAAGCAAGGCATCCATGTTAGAATCATAGTATCAAATATTAGAATATTGATACCACTGGCAAGGTTACAGCCAGAAGCTAGTTAGCTTAGCTCGCTGGGAAACACGAGGAAACGGCTCATCTGGGTCTGTCCAAAGCATAAAGGCAAGAAAACCCACTTGCCAGCACCTCTAAAGCTAATTAATTAACATGTTATATATCGTTTGTTTAGTCCTTACAAAACCCGGGGTGTAAATGGACAAGTTGTAGTTTTGTGCTGGACTATTTCTTGGCTGGGCGCAGTAACTTCTTGGAGTGTCGTCGACGTGAAGACGTCCCCTTGATGTTGCCACTGGCAACCAGCGAAGGCTCCAGGTAGGTTAGCTAAGCTAGCTAGCTAACAATTTAGCTACTGTCTGTAGCTTCATATTTATAGACATGAGAATGGCATCTTTCTACTCATCTAACTTTTGACCACTAAGCGAACGAGCGTATTTCTTCTGCTTTCTATTTATAATTTCTAGTTAAATAATACTCACTTCTTGTGAAATGCATGTGAGCATGAACACACTCCTAGTTCATCTCTGGTCCTGAATTCTTCCAGACACACCGCACAGGTTTGCTACAAGAACAAAAACAACAGCAAGATTAGTTTATGTGTGATTTGATTTTTGTTTTTGTGTGGCTCCATCTCTGTTCAAAAGTAGGTTTGTATCTCATCACAGCCAATAGTCAGCTGTAAATATGGCTTGACCCCAAAAAATTCTAACAAAATATTTCTCTGTGGTTTACAGTAGTATCAGATGTACTTAAAAACATACTAAAAGTTTACCAAAGTTTGACTCCAAGAAAGGCCCCATTTTCAAAATGGCGGCCGTCAGGTCCTTAAAATGACCATTACTCCTTTGTATTCCTCCTAGACCAGGAATACTGGTGTCTATTACATGATTTGTTTTACAAATTTATATTAGAGCAATTGGTTACAAACATATTTATGTGAAAAATAAGGTTGAATACAATTACATACAATTTAATAATACAATTTCCCTTAAGTAATTGCATATTTCTCCTCCTCATATCGTTTGAATAAATTCATTAGAACTGTGTGGTACTGTAAAATTAGTCAAAACAGGGTACCGCCAACCCCTTTCATTTTTTGTGTTTTACTGTTTTACAGATTTTTTAATATTTTTTTATAATGCGTTTTGGTTTTTTTGCCTTTTGTTTTTTATACTTTTTTAATACTTTTCTTATTTATACATATCTTTTTCTATTTTCTTCAGTTGTTTCCTCTTATTCTGGTTTATTTTTTATACTTTTTTGCACCGTGACTTTCCCATTAGTCGTCACATTCTTCCTCCCATAGAGGTTGATTAATAGTGATTTTCACAATTCCCAACTTGACGTGGTCCACAAGCAGGCATGCATGGTAGTCCATATTAGAGCTGTAATCGGGCCTTAAAAGTTAGGCCCGAAAAGCACCGAGCCCGACAGAATTCGGCCCGAGCCCGACAAGTACATTTTGATTGACCGCTTTTTAAAAGCCCGAACCCGTTTACAGCCCAACTGTACAAAAGGCCGTCTATCAGCAGTGATTAGAGGACATGTCTGAGAATAGCGCGGACACGCCCTTCACACAGCGAGCGGGCACACGCACCACTCGGCGGAAAGGGGACAGAAAGAAAAAAGAGACTGCGCCGCACACAGCTCTTTTGTCTTTCGTCAAGAATGAGTCATTTATACATTTATTCGTGACTAACGTAGGCTATAGGCCACTTGGAAGTTGGAACAAAGAAATAAAACAAGTCCTCCAGAGGCCAGCCTCTGTTTCACCTCTTCAGCATCCATTTACACGCTAATCGAAACGCATCACCTGACCGCTCATTTACCACACAACCTGGAGCGCAACCCCGACCCCGGCCCAAACCCGGCCCGAGCCCGTGTAAAATGATAGAAATTAAGAGATCTTCAGCTCTAGTCCATATGCCCTGCAACTGTTGTTGTGTTTGGCAGGAGGCTTTCTGGGGCAGCAGTCTTACTGGTCATAACTGGCAGGAACCGGTTGTCCACCAGTTTCCATCCCCAATCCACTGTGTTCATGTCACCTTCCTTTCCAATCCACACCACGATCTGGAAGTAAACTCTTTGGCAGTGGTATTTGGTTGAGGACTCAATTGGAGGCAGACGTTATGGGGTAACAAATGATTTGGCGGTAACAATTTTCTTGCTAAAAAGGTTGTAGCGCAAAGAGGCAAGTGAATCGGTACTCTTTCCGCCAAACAACACTGCCATTGCCTTGGTCCCGTGGTCCTCTATCACATTCCATGCTTGATGTGGGAGCAGAAACACATTTGCACAGGACTGGATGGTTGATTCACCATTCACAAGTTTCTGGAATGCTGTCTGTTTGCCAACACTAGAAGTTGTATCACATCCTGTGAAGGCATGAATAAACAGCAACTCGGAACACAAGTCACTACCCATGACTTGTTTCATCTCACTGATGTTGTACATTTTAGTAGCTTAGAATGAAAATAGAGGCCTCTATTGTTCGTCCCAGCATAGTAGAGGAGAAGAATGAGTAAGTCTGTATCCTCCCCTATCAAGGTTTTGGGCTGATGTTCTGAGGCCTTGACTGCAGCTTTGACAATGTCCATGTCTGCATCACCTGATGCGGTCATAAGATTGATAAGTCCTTGTTTGTTGCAAGATCTGGAAAGGAAATCATCCTTTCTTCCCACAAACTCAGTCTCTGCATTGAAGTTAACGATGGGGTGAGTGTTTTCACCACGTCTCTGATGCGTATTTTCTTTGATGGAAGGACCTTCGCTATAACCAGTGGTGGAGGGAGTACTGAATCTCAGTACTTAAATAAAAGTACAAATAACCAGAGACATATTTACTTTAGTAAAAGTAGAAATACCACAATGACAACCCTACTTAAGTAAAAGTAAAAAGTAAATGTACTTTAAGTATTAAAAGTAAAAGTACTTGCATAACGATTTATTCTCAATCTTATAAATAAGAAAAAAGGTTGGTTAATTCGTTAGTTTGCACCTTGGTCAGTGAGGGCGCTGTGTCTAGCGACCCGTGATTTACAAAGGGGTGGTTCAGTTATTGTGATGCTGAGCTTCGACAGTATCCATACTGTCCACTACCACAAACAAGGCCTAGCTTTTAAAAAAAGTCCTTATCCTAACCAGCATAAAACAGAAATATGTTGTTAGAATCGGAATGCGGTTGGTTTTATTCACGGATGTATTTTAAGTTTTATTTCCTTTAACCATGGGAGTGTAGGCAAATAAAGTGTGTGAAGCAGCGGAAAAGGGGGAGCGGATGTGAAGAGGTCCAGCCAAATAAATAAGATATCAACGCATCTTACGAAGCCTGGCAGAGAAGAAAACAACGCTGTGGAGAGAAATAGATGGCAACTATGATTTAAAAACGGGAATAATAAAAAAAAAAAAAAAAAAAAAATCATTTTCACTTTTACCGGAGGCTGTATTACCGAGAGTCAGTGGCGCTGCGCCTGGGCTCTGGAGCACCGGAGCCGGCTTGGAAGCCGATGACAGATCGGCGGTGCCCCATCTATAGCATCCAAACTTCACTAGTGAGACAAACGTGTGATGGTCAGGAAGACATTTTGGCAGGGGGGAAAAGTGATCAGAAAATGTAACGGAACGTTGTAGAAATGTAGTGGAGTAGAAAGTATAGATAATTGCTGCAAAATGTATGCACTATTGATTCTACTTAAGTAAAGTACAGATACCTGAAAAATTTACTTAAGTACAAAGTATTTGAACTTCGTTACATTCCACTACTGGCTATAACCATCAAAAACGATAATGGCGTATGGTAAAGTCTGCATGTGACTGTGCAATGGCACCGTAACTGTCACCCTTTTTCCATGCCAAGCGGTGAACCAGGGAGCCACTGCCAAGAACATAATACTCAGTTGGTGGGATGGAATCCAGGACAGTTTTGTTAGATTTCTTGCTTAAGAACTCAGTGACTGTCTGTGCTAGTTGGGGCTTTCCTTCATAGGTCATTACATCTTCCAGTGCAAATTGTCCAGTTTTCTGCTTGCTGGTCGTGTAGGCGAGGTCATTGAATTCCTGCATGGCGTATTCAGATGTGATGGGTGTAGACGTGGTCCACAATGCTCGCATTTCTTCAGTCATTCCACTTCCATGGGTCAAGCCTCCACTGCTTTTCAAGGATCGCATCAATGTCTGCTCGATGATAAGGTCAGAGCTAAGGCCTGCCCAGTACTGGTTAAATAACTTTTACATTTAATGTCAAGTCTTTTTCTAAGCAAAAAAAGGGTATGTCCAAAAACACATACTGAGTAGGAGTTACATGACATAGGCTAAACTGTTTACATCTCTGGTTCATCCCAAACAACTTTACAGTAATCTCACAAAATCATGTATTCCATAAGTATGTAATCATGTGCAAATTAGACAAGTCCAATGGATTCATAGACCCAGACACCGTGGGGTTAGACACCAAGATTACTTGGCTAGGTCAAATATTGAAAGACTTAGGATTTTTTAAGGGTGTCCTGCCCATCTTGGACGCCATCTTGAAAATTACACCTTTCTAGTGGTCAAACTTTGGTAAACTTTTAGTATGTTATTAAGGACACCTAATACTACAAAAACCAGCTGAAAAACCTTTTGTTAGAATTTTTTTAGGGTTATGTGTTTTTGACATTTTTTTATGACAGTCATCTTATCTGACCTAGATTTAGAGCAGGGGTATCTACAAAATTGTAAACGACTTACAATTAAGTCGGCATAAAGCCCTAAAAAAATCCTTAGCCATTATAGAGTTTAGCAAATTAAGCAAAACAATGATTACATTTTTAAAAGCTGCTACCACACAGCCGACTCACAGCAACCTGTTTCACAGCCTGAATATGCAAACTCTCTGGTTCTGTTGGAATATCTGAGTCTCAAAGTTGGCAAATCAAATTCTATCATGTGATTGCAGTTTAAAAAACAGTTTTTTTTTCTTCAGTTTTTCAAAATCTATCGTGAACCTAAACTGAAATGCGGGTCGGATCAAAATTTGCGAGGGGCCAGGTTTGGCCCGCGTGCCTTGAGTTTATCACGTGATCCAGAGCATTACTCAAGTACAAGTTTGTGTTTGGAAATGATGCTTTTACCGTTAACAAGTAACAGGATTATTTCAACCTTTCTTGTACAAAAACAGAGATTGTCATTGAATTGAAAACTGAAAACCACCAGCCTTGGAAAAGTAATCTTTTTAGGAATCGCAAGAAAAAGAGAAGAGATCTTTTTATAATGCATTTTGAATGAGTGCAGTTATTTCTGGAGTCTTAAATTCTGCTACAAATAGAGAGCCAAGCAGGCACTCTGACTTTTTTTTTTAAATGGCTGCATTTGAGATACAAGATATTTTCAGGACATCTCCTCTGACTGTGTGCAGCATGTTAATCACATCCGAGAGGAGAAATTGATTGAGTTAACCAACCGAACCCTCCCAGCTCATCATCTGACCTGGCATGGAAGCAGTGTGGGCACAGCTGCTGTTTAGCACAAAGCCATGTACAGAAAGAATTACTTACTCCTAGAAGGCTCAGTTTCTTGCTTGCTCCCTTCAGCACCACCTACAGTTGGAAAAAGGAGGAGAGAAGTATTGTGTCATGTGATGGGTGTGTCAGCACAGTTATGTTGGCAGAAAATCTATGTTGTAAAACAAACACTTCAGATGGGTTCAATGTCCTGATGTGACTGGCATAAAATATCTACAAGAGTGGTGTGTGCTCCAGGGTTAATAATGTCATAATAAGGCTTAGGTGCAGCACCCAAGTTGTTTTGGGCACCACCTAAGCTGAATAAATGTAAAATCAATGTGGGCATAAAAACTAAAGACTTTTTTAAGATCTAATGATTGTAGTTGGTCCCCAGCGGACTTCTTTAACAAGTTTTGTCTTTAAGCTTTTTGAGTGTCATTTATTTATTATCTGCTCTAACTTTTACAACGTTTTAGACAAGGACATGGTAATAATAATGGTTCAAAATGATCTGAAATTGCATTTCTTTTATTGAAAAATGTAACCTTTAGTGAGGGAGGACCCCTAAACCCTGAAATACGCGCACCTAAGTCTTCCACAAACATAGGGAAAACACTGTACTCTTGTTTGTGGCAACAACAAAAAAAAAATCATTATTAATACATATAATACAGACAACTGCAGTTCAACCTTCCCCGAAGCTGAAAACATTGCCACCAACCGTGACCACATTGTCACACCCTGCTACCTGCTTACTCTATCAGGCCTTTTCACATGGCACTAACAGTTTTGAATCAGAGGGCAGGAAAGGACACATGGATAAAGTCAATGACATCTATAAAGAGTGGTGTTAGGTTTCATACACTCAGTAGACACAGTGTGAAAACTGTAGTAGTATTTATAACCGGCCTCAGAAGCTGGTGTTACATGTTCATCCATAGTAACATATACTGCAGTGACATACCTCATTGTAGCTGAACTGCTCCCTTGTTCCGTGTTGTTTCAACCTGAGAGAGGCAGAGAGAGAACAACATCTGTATGGTAGAAGTGACTGTCGTAACAACTGTAACTTAAGTCAGTGGTTCCAAACCTGGCGGTCGGGACCCCTCCTAGGGCTCGCAAGATGAATACAATGTCTTATTCGCACTGCACAGCATGGAATGGCACGGCTCTGCTCTACTCAACCTCAAGTGACTCTTTTTTCGGGGGGTTTTCCATAAGCAAAAGTTGTGGATAGTACCTGGTACTTCTTTTGATACCAGGTTCCATGCAGGTTGAGCCAATACTAGAAGGTGGAGTTAAAACACTGCACACCAGTGACTGGTCAGAGAGAACCATCACTAGCATGACACAGGACATCCTGCACAAACCCGCCCTTTTTAAATAGCCATGGTAGCGTCAATAGCGACGCAATTTGTTTATACACTCAACCCGGATATAAAAAAAAATATCAAATTATCACAAATTATCAATGTGCAGGCATCGTTGCCGATGTATGTCCAGGGAGTGTCACGTTAAAGATGATGTCACGGCAGGTTAACGTGGCATCGCTTTGGAAATCAGCTGAGAATCCCGCTTACACTGAGGGAGTAGGCTACTATGAATACAAAATAGATGCAAGATGATCACCCAGGTAGAAAATAAGAAAATAAATACTTTTTCTTTTTCATTTATCCAAACTTTGCTTCCTTCTTGTGAATTATTGTTTTGTTTTTCCTCTCCAGGTTTATTTAAATGAAGCAATCTGGGAAGAGAAAATCATTCTTTGACTTAACTGCTCACAACTCATAGACATGCAAGTGGTTATGAGGGAGATATTGCGTACGAATATTAGGGGGTCACAGGCAAAACAAATATTGGGAACCACTGATTAAGTCATCTGTGTTGTTCATCAAAACTCAGTATATATCTTAATATTAACCAGCACTACACTAGTGGATGAATTGGCACCTGTATACATTTATAGAAACGTTGCAATTTATAACTTGATTGATTAGCCTACATTTTTATTCATATCACTGTACAGCCTAACTGATGCTGGGTTGTTGATGCACATAACATATGCAGTCATTGCTTTTTTTGGCCACATGAGGGCAGTGCAACAAGCTTTGAATACTATTGAGATATTATCACCTTATGAAGTTGATATCGTGAACATGTTAGCAAACAGTTGCTTATTTAGACGTCCAGCAGATTTGCAGCAACATTAGCATTTATTTGGAGTCGTGTTTGTGTCCACCTGATGAATGTGAGTCCAATATTCACACTCCTTATAGCTCTTTGTTGGTCTATAGCTAGCTAGTCAGCTATTTTGTTGCTAACTTTGTCTGTCTATTGTTTGGTGATGGGCAGGTAGCTTATAGTGAGTGTTGATAGAGTGGTTGATACAGCAGTCCAGCTGATTTATCAGTTTATTAAATAACTTTGCTTTTGCTTTAACATCCATATAAATACTAGCATGCTTGATGCTTTTATTATCGTATAGACATTATGTAGCAAATTTGGACTGCAGGGCACCACTCCACAAATTTGCATCATGATTGCTGCTATTACCACACGCAGGATCTTATTACCAAGCTAGTTTTGAATTAACTTTAACCTGCTGTATCAAACTGTGTTGCAATACTCGTTCTAACTGCCAAATGCTCTCCAACCGATTGAACTAATTTCCTTCTTGCTGTAATGTCAGTTCTTTGTTGTACTTTTTGTGCTTTTCCCCACATTTTTCACAGAGCTACCTTCCTCCCCTTTACCCAGTCCATCTTCCTCCCAAACCTCCCCCACCTACCTGAAAAGGTAGCAGCAGAAGATGAGGCTGAGCATGAAGACGAAGAGGCCGATGCCCAGCACAATGACATACACATTGAGCGGGAGGTGATAGATCTCAGACGTCATGCTGCAGTAGTGTTCAAAGCGCTGACAACCCAAACACAGGCATCCTGGCAGGAAGAGTTAATAATTAACTCTAAAACTTGATTTTTTTAATGTTTACTTTCCCATGAGAAAATGCCCAAGCTCCCCCAAGATCTACAGTATACATTTGTTAGCAACGACAGTGCAAGTCTAAATTGGTAGCATAGACTTTCAGCACTGTTAGGAGTTCAGAGAACCATTTAAGCTTTCGAGATCTGTGAAAATCATTTTCCTTTGTCAAGGAATGATTATTATTTGCAAGCAGTAATAAATGTATTAAAACTGTACAGTGAAGAGAAAGAGGAATCATGGCAGATAAGTAGGAGATTGTTGATCATTAACTACAACATGAATCTACAGAACCACCACAGGCTTTGGGTTATTCTGGCTGCCAACAGACACAAAACCTTACCATAAGTTTGCTTGACAATGAGTATGCGGCACACTGGCTCCTCTCCACACAATCAAGAGTTTTATTAAACAATTGGTGAGGAGTTTGTTTGGATGCAGGTGTGTCCAGGGAGCTATGACTGGCACTGTGGTAGCAACTGCGGGCTCATAGGACTCTGCGTTAATTGGCTGTGAACAAGATAAACACGGAGGACAGACGCCACTTCCGCCACACCACCATCTGTTCCACAAACTCTATAGAGCTGACTGGTGGTGTGTGTGTATGTGTGTGTGTGTGTGTTTGTGTGTGACAGCACTGGGGGATGGAAGAGTGGGGGTGTGTGTGTCTGAAATGTGTGTGTTGCAGGTGGAAGGGGGTGGTGGGTGGGGTATATTAAACAGATTGAACTCTGGAGACTAAAGGACCATTTGGTAAAACAATACCAGAGGAAGCCCCACTTCCACACGCCACATGTCTTCCTATTAATTTGCAGCGAGGATGTTCTTTGCCAGCCTCTAAATGTCCATGTGTCTCTCTTTAGAGTGAATCAATGGGTACAGCTTGCGCACTGTGGGGGTGTAGGTTGACATGGCTGGGTGGTTGGGGGATTTACGGGGGGGTGGGGGGGTTTAGTGTAGGGAAGACCTAGGGTAGCATAATGACAGATACGACTATGAACCAGGCTTGGATGCACTGCAGACTCAACAGTTAACAAAACAAGACAAGAAAATGGAATAAAGTAAAAATATTTTCAGTTTCAGTGGTCATGGCTGTCAAACAAACTTGACCTTGAATTTATTTATTTTTTTTGAGGCCTCCACTTTCTTAGTAATTTACCATTTCACAAGTACGCCCATTATGTGGTTCTCATAGGCCAGCAACTAAGTAATAGAGTTTATGAGATACAAGTAAGTACATGTGCCACTACCTCTTGTGTATTTTGCAAGCAGCAGAGAAATCCACTCACTTACCGTTACACCATCGGAATTGTTGCATGAAATTTGACTCCCAGGGTAGCAGCAGTAAATTCAGGCCCTGTCAGGAGAAGGCTGGAGAGGGGCCAAGCTCGTGGGCCGAAGCTCGGGACACTGAATCCGTTTGGATCCTGGATTCAGTCACTCTGAGCTTGATTGCTCTTTTGTGGTGGTGTGTCAGCTCCTCCAAAAACAACCATCAAGATTTTTTCAGATTTGCTCAGATTCCCCAAATCCTCGGGAGGTACGGTTTTGTTGGCTCAGTAGTCTCCGCTGCCCAGCATTCCCAAATCTAGATTAACCACTCCGTGTTAAAATTGGGAGATTTTGGACTGGAGTTTGGACCGGGACTGAAGACCTCATGTGCTCCTCCTCCCAGTTTAGAATGATGTCATCACAGGAGAGAGAAGAAGAAACAAAGAAATCTTGTTGACAAGAAATGATTGTTTTTCAGATGCCTCACACCATGTGTTATTCAGGAGTTGTTATTGTGAAAAGCTGAATCTCACTCAGTCACAATGTCATAAACAACTCAGGCTGCTTGGTAACAGGAAATACTTACATTTCCAGCAGAAAAGGGCCTCTTTGACTTCACTTTGCGTCTGCAGTGTCGTCCCCTCAAATTCAACGACATCCACCATTTAAAATGACAGTCCTCATCCAATGAAGGTAATTATCTGGCATTAGTCTGTGCTTTGTCTTCCTTCTAAAGCTGCTTTTTTTAACAGAGGATTTTCACAAGTCTCATCCCCCTCACCTCTGTTGTCTCCTCCTTCAGTCTTCTGATCTTGCAGTGGGTATTCCTCCTCAGTATGGATGTGCTTCCCTCAAAGCCAAAACAAAGTGAGGGCAGCTCCATGCAGTCAGCAACAGTCCTCTAGCTGGGTTTGGTGTTTTGCTGGTGAGCGTGTGTTTGTGTGTCAGTTAGTGAATGTGGGTGGGTGTGTGTGTGTGTGTGTGCTTGCGTAGGGGGGGGGATCCTACTCTCCCTCTAACCATCTGCTCCTTCAATTGAGAAGAAAAAAAAAATCAGAGACAAAGGCAGTGTGTTTACACGAGTGTGTGTGCGTGTGTCGTATTCAGGTTCTCCAACCTCCAGCTGGCTTTATCATGGCAGGCTTCCCCCCTTCCTCTTCCAATCCATAATGGTGCTCAGAGACAGCCTGCAATGGATTCGCTTTTTCCTTCCTCCCCTTGCTCTTGCTCTGCTCTGCCTTGGGTTTGTAAACAGATCTCTGCTCATGTGACTAGCCGTTTTGCCTCGCAACTCTCCTCTCCCTCAGCCCTCCCTCGCTACCTTTGTCCTCCAATCTGTAGGCAGAAGGAAGGCAGAATGAGCCCGACACTGACGAATAGGGCGCCTGCAAGCATGCTGATGTGTATGTGTCTGCATGCGCACACCCCTGTGCATGTATATGTGAGAGGGAGAGAAGAGAGACATTTGCAGCAAAGTCGAGGGAGGCCCCGTTCAGTAGCATGCGCGTGGCTGATGTCCTGCAACCAAAACAAAGCCATTTGTGTGAAGTGGAGGTCAGCACAAGAAGCGATGCTGCAACCTCATTCACCATTCCCTCCATTCACACATACACTGATTTGATTGTATTTTTAGAACTACAGCTGCTTATTATTCATGTTTGCTTCTTTGATCTATATATAAACATCAGGTCACTCTTTTGCAAAGGAAGAACGAAGCAGAGCAAGAGCAGGGAGGAGGGAAAGGGGTATTTCTGTGGCTAAAGGGAAACCGAGCAGGGAGCGAGATATGAGGGGAAAACATATGAACAGAAAAAGTGGGAGACACAGAGAGAAAAGTCACAGCCTGGACAAAGACGTTGCCTTGCACGTCCACCCCCACACCAGCGGCCCTGGCTGCCAATTTGCTGAGGGAGAGAACAGCTGCTGGGCTACTGGGCAAGCTGTGAGACGGTCAAGGGGAGTGCTGCTTCATCAATCCCCAGGGGGAGGGAGGAGTTGCTTCAATGGGATCCATGCCATTTTTATTTTGCCCTCCCCTCCTGCTCTAGTAAAGACATTAGTGCTGTATACTGAGGGACAGCTGGATTGACCGCACAGATGCATGAGCATAAGCACAGTCCTCAATACACATGCACTGTTGGGTGTTTACAGGTTTCAGAATCAAAGGTGATGTGTGTTGTAGCTACAGGGTTATGTTGTCATTGGCAAGTGAAGGATGGGGGTTTTGTCAACAGCATACCCTCTTGTGAAATATGATGAAATCGCCATTGTCAACAACCGCTTCAACAACTTCCTATAGATGTACAGAATACGAAAATGTTCACAGGTTATCCACATGCACCTTTAATAAAATTGCTGTAAAAGATATTGAAAAGGCTTCTTCAAACATAGAAGACAATTCCTCATTGTTTTACCAACAGAGCAAGAAAAGGGGGGAGCGAGAGAGATGCAAATGTTGGCCTTGTTTTCTTAGTGACATGTAAATTGTTTTGGCTGTCCCAACCTTTTTTTTTGCATAAATCTTCTTTTTTTTTTATCTGCTCATAACAAGGTTTAAGGCCAGTAATGCACTTCAAAGCATGACAAATTACATTATACAAATGTTTTAATGGAAAATTGTCCTTTTTCAAAGGCAGAATTCTTTTTTTTTTTTTACATGATTCTAATAACGTTGATAAACTCTTGTTCCAGCAGGGGCTTGAATTGCACGCAGCCTTTTTTCTTTTGCTTTTACTGTATATATACAACTCATTTTAACACTTTGTTTTCTGCCCTGGGGATATTTATGGTGGCCCTGCACTTTAGAGCAATACGAATATTCACTTGTGTTTTTATCAACTCTCCAGTGTGCTGTAATAATGCATTACTATCAGCCGGATACAGCAGCTCTACTTCTGCAGCCTAGACTTTACGGACTTCAGATTTTTGCAAAGCTCTGTCCCTCAGAGAGCAGATTGTTTGTTAGTAATTTATGACTAGAACAGTTGATTAAATAGTTGTGACAAAACAGGTTCTTCAGTTAACTGAACTTCTGTGAACCCGAAATATGTTGACAATGCTCAAGTATTGTACTATCAGTCAAACAGTGACTTTAATTTATATTCGTTTATATGATCTGTGCATTGAGGTAAAAATCTAATTCATTATATTTCTAGCTAACTTTAACAAATTACTAATACTAGCTAATACAAATTGAAATGATTCCTGAAACAATCTAACATTCCAGGAAAGTTAAAGAAGAGCCAATGCAAGCTTTCCTTTGTCCCTTTCAACTCTTCAGACCTTACTGTAATACACTGCCCATTCCCTTTTTTCCACTACAGGGGTGTGTCCCTTTACAAATCCGTTTGTTGCTCCTTTGGCCTCTCCATTCAGTATGCCATTGTATTCACCGTCCATTTTGTCCTTTCTCAGAGCCAGAGCTGGCTTACAGGTGTGCCAATTCCATAAAACTTTATTCATATCCTCCTGGGCCCTGATACCCAGAAGCTTTTCTTCATCACTTCTCTTATCCTCCTCTTCTTTGTCGGTGTCGTCCATGCTGGAGCGATTGTGGTGGAAGCTGCGCATCTCCCCACTGATGTTTTCAAAGTACTGGTGGATGCAAACCTTGGCGAAACTCTTGGCATGCTCCTTACAGGTCTCATCAAACATCTTGCGCTCAATGTCTATGTAATGGGACCAGTACTTGGTCTTGAGGAAGGCGGCTTGAGTAAAGCATGGTCGAATAGCTCGGATCAGGAAGGCCGCAAAGGTCATCATGAGCAGAAACATCCATCCACATGCCTGTAAAATATAGACATTATTAAATATATTGGTGTGGCTAAATAACCCCAATTCTGAGCACTAAAACATGAACCTGCAGTATATGAAGAAAATATAAATAACACAAAAATTGACTTTGGTTGAGAATCTGACTACTTTTGACTAAGTTAATGTTATATTTATTTATTTAAAAAGGACAATGCACATCAATTGACATTTTTTGTTTACACTCAAAATGTAAATGCGCCAGAGTTAGCAAAAAAGCTCATTTTCATCTGTAGTCCCTTGGCAGGTCAACACATCATCATATTACATTAATAAAAAATTAAGAAAGAAGAAAAAAGAGAGAGGGACAAAATAAATAAATAATAATAATCGTGTCTGTGGTCTTGCAGATACTGAAGATAGTGGAAGTCGAATAGTCCATGTGATCGACAAAGCATATCTAGGAGCTTCCTGACAGTTTCATGGCTCATTAACATAATATGTATATCAATAGACTTTTCAGAGACATGTCACTTTTAAGCCTGTATAATTTCCCTTTGGCTGATCAAAGACCTAACTAACAGTGTGGGTGTTTTTGGATGGATTGAAATAGGTCTCAGTTCCATGAATAATACATTTTGAGGCTTATCTATCCCTCTAATAAGCGAACAGGAAAGCTTCAGTGAGCTTAAAGTGCAAGGCTAGAGTCAGGTGGGGAGATTGAAGTTAAGGAGTTTTTGAGGAATAAAGCAAGGGAAAATTAATTTGCTTAGTCATCATATCCTGTGATGAAGTTGGAATACTGCTGAAAGTTTCCCCAACTTTTGGCTACACTTTTATTTAAATTGATTGATTAAGCTGACTATCAAACTTAAACATTTATTATCTTGACATTACAAATGCCCTTTTAGTCAGAGACTCCCCCAAATACTGAAAACACAAAGATGAATAAAACAATGTTTCTATTTTGCTATTGTGAAATCCAGGGGTTTCTTTATACTGAAGACATGACCAGTGTCTTCAATAGGCCCTTTTCACAACCGTCATTTTGACTTGTCATAGTAAGGAAGTGTAACAAAAGTTTTTATCATATTTGCTGAATCTGTCACAAAACTTGAAAGTAGTACATAAAACAGATAATCTGTGAAAAAAAACATGTTCCTTTGTCTCCTCCTGGTGCCCCTAATGGCATTTGCAACCAATCAGAGCCGAGAAGTCTCTAACGCAGTGTCAATGACTCGTGAACTGCAATCACACTAGGCAGTGCTGATCAAATATGAATCAAGATTATGTTACTGCATTGCCTATTTCCTGTGTCACATGTTTTCAGAAACATATTTTAGTGTACTGTTTAGCTGTAAAATGAGAAAGACTCCTCGGCTCTGATTGGTGGTTTTTTTTTTCAGGCGCGGTGGAATCTTACAAATGCCTTTAGGAGTTAGGAGTTAGAATGCCTGAGCAAGACACTTAACCCCTAGTTGCTCCAGAGGCGTGCGACCTCTGACATATATAGCAATTGTAAGTCCCTTTGGATAAAAGCGTCAGCTAAATGACATGTAATGTAATGTAATGTTATAAAAGTTGCCAACTGCAGCTTCAACGATCACTCATCACCGTTCTATTCAAGTGTCCCAGTAAGTCATGATAGTGTGAACCATCATGCACAATACCAGGACCCTGAAACCGAAGCAGCTAAATGGAATTTAGCCATCATTCATTTTATTAATTACACCTGTGCTTTTCCTGTACTGTGACCAGTCAAAATAGTAGCTACGGCACTGATGACATCAGATTCCTCTTGCATTAGTCATGTTTGGGCTATAAAATAGTTTCATTTGCCTCCAGGTCTGTCTCTGTCAAAAGCATTCCAGCTAATTACCCGTCAGTTTAAAACCATTCACAGAAAAGTTAAGGAGAAAATCAGCAGGCTACCTGTGATATACACTTGATGTATCGTGATGCTGCCACTCTTATTTCATGATGCTCAAATAGGTCTTTGCATGGAATCCTTGCCAGCAGTTTCATCTTCTCCATCTCTGACATCCCCATCATCAGACTGTAATTCCCAAACTTGTCAATATCCAAGTTGATGCTGAAAGCGCAGAGGAAGCTCTTCCCATCCATGAGAGTGACTGACACCCACACTGCAGGTGCTATCAATGATCTCTGTGTAATTGAGCAAAACATGTAACGAAGGATTGTTGGATCCTTGATCCGTTTCCCTGTGGGTCTTTTCCACTCCTCTGCGAGCACTGACACGTTATTGTTCAATACAAAACCTAACAGAAAGAACCATATAGATGGAATAATGAGCAGTCCGATCCCATAGGTGTAGTTGTATTCTGGCATGCAGGGGCAGCTGAACTCAAAGGCAGAGTACATCTGTGCACTAGCTAGTGCCATGATACCACAGATGCCATTCATAAAAGATTCCTGGTTGGATTGGAGGAACTGAAACATCATACGAAACTTATCCATTTTGGGAGATGCGGTGGATCTTTAGTTCAGATGGAGTTAAATCTGTGGGGGAAAAAGTGCAGTAGGAAGTTTGAAATCAATCAGTAAAGAAGTGGTAGAAAAGGCACCATAGCATGCTGACAGCATTGTAGTACACAGTTCGCTTGAGAACCAATGTGCTATTAAACTTAAGTTTTAGTATTTTGTTAAATGAGAAGATTTAGTAGCAATCGAGTTACCACTTTCTGATAGGAACCTTTATATACAGGGATTACAAGTTGTAACTAATGACTTTATAAATGGTTAATACATTGTTTACTAGTGTTTTATAAAACTAAACTATTATAACAGATCCCAGATAAGTTATAAACTATAATACCTTTTATATTGATAGATTGTAAAATAGCAATCTTATTGAAAAATGAAGTCTGCAGTTATAAATGTATATATGTCACTTACAATTTCCACTTTTTTAATAACCCTACAACAAAAGTTATTGAGTCATCAATTATACGTTTTAATAAATCATTAATAAAGGGTGCTTACAATAACCCATTGTCTGTTAATAATAAGTTGTTAATACATTTTGGGCGAGTTGCTCTGCAGACTTTTGCCAGAAGGTTAGAGGCTCAACAGACAGAGAGACTTCTCCGGCAATCCAAAAGTTGATAATAGCTTATTGCTGTTCTATAAATCATTAGTACATTATTTCTTTACAGTTATTAAAGCTATTATAAACACTTAATACACTGTGACTTATGAGAAAATGCTACCAGAATCTCATATGCTTATAGTGAACTATGACTTTTCTTCTAAACCAGCTTTCATGCAGACTATATGGTTTCGTCAGTTTGATAGAGATGATAATACAAAGTCAGGCATCCTGTACATATTGATCAGAAAGAAACCTCACAAACACACACTTACCTATTTTCTTAAGAGATGATGGACAAAAAGGAAAAGGACAAAATCATGTAGTTAAGAACTAGCAGTTCTTTATATACTTAACAGGCATCGTAGCTCTGACCGACTGAAAGGTGTTTCTAGAATTTTCTGTGGTGATGTTCAAAGTCGACCACATCATCTGTCAGCATGCCCCTCCCTTCACAGGTGTTAGTGTGATGTAACAAAAGATTCTCATTCAGCGCACATTTTCTTTAAAGTAAACCTGTTAACAGTTCATAGAAACACACTTGGAGCGGTCCTTTTGACAATTGACCTTTTTCCCTTTCTTATAATATATTACATGGTGTGTTAACTTAAGTTACCTGTACATTGGGGGTGCAGTGTTGTTCAGCTGCAGCCAGAATGATCCAGACATGCAAAAATAGTTTCAATCCATTCAAATATCTGTGGCTTTGGCTGGAAAATGTGGTTGTTGTCTAAGAGGTGAAGGGTGAATCTGTTTCCACTTGTTTAATCAGAACCAAATAAATCAAGGGGCATTAGCTTATCTCAGGCAAAGTATAACTATTAAAACTCCAAAGGGATTTGTTACTTTACTTCACATCACCCTTTGAACTCAACTGCACCCACTGAATGAGGCAGAGCTCGACAAACCAGTTAGAAGCCCACAAGAGGATAAAAGGCAGGGGCTTACTCTCCTATTCATAGACGCAAACCATTTTCCACATTTTAATTTAACATTAGTGTGTGGCCTTATGCTTGGTCCTTCATAACGCAATGAAAAAGTTTACGATTTATTCAGTGACTCAGAGTAAATGGTTCACTTTAGACTCATTTGAATATTCAGTTAAACTTACAGGAAGTCTGTGCTATCTGTTTTCTTCTGTGTGTTGCACAGGAAAATGTCACAGCTGAGCACATGGGCAGGGTGTGCAGGAAATAAGTCACGAAAGACAACGACATCTAAAATAGGAAGAGATCACAGAGCCTGTGGCTGTGCAAGGTTAGTCTCTTGCTTCCTCCTTTGTACCTATTCACACATTACCGGAACGTTGCAAAGCTGAGATAATTAATCACTTCTTTTGGTGCGTATTCTTATTCTTCTCTTTTAAAGTTGTGTGCAGTAATAAATAATGTATGATGTAATCACAGAAATGAGTAAAGAGGATGATTCTAGGCCATCAAGGAAGTAGCTTCTTTCTTACTTGCTTAGCATCAATATGAAATTTGCCTGCAGGAACATGTTCATGTAATAACAAGGATTTCTAATCATTCTTTTGTTTTTACATATTTCAAAGAACACTAATGTATGTTTAAAAATCACTTAGATTATTAACAAATCTTTATGCTTTTTGACTTATTCACAGACAATATTGACAATGCAAGATACTCTGTTGCGAGTGTTTGTGGTGGCTCTGGGTCTCCTAACGTATCCGAGGGATGACCCTGGGGTTGAGGAATGGGACGATATCACCACAGTGGGCATGCAAAAGCACGAAGAGAGGCTGCTGAGAGGAGAGGAACTGGGTGACGAAATGGCACCTGTCACCGAGGAAATGACACATACTGACAGAGGGCCTCGTCGGGATGACTTAAGAAACATTCAGTCTGAGAAACACGTTACTGAAAAAGATCAAATGTCAGTCTTAGAAGATATTACTGTCACCAAACATGATTCTGCGGAAGACGCTACTGATCACAACTCACCAGAAGCAGATTTGGATCCAAGTCAGCCACAAAACTCTAAACGTGAACCTGACCCTGCTCTGAAGACTTCACAAATTGACCATGAGCAAAATGGAAATCTACAGCTGGACAAGAAGAGTAAACAGGGAGAAGACATCCAGACTGATGGCTCTTTTACAGACCAAAGCAGGCCACAAGGGCAACAAGAAAAGCCTGAGGAGAAGGGAGTGTTCAGCTCCAAAGAACAAGAATCACCTCCATCACACCTTCACACCATGACATCAGAAAATGAAACTTCAGAGGCCATCACTGACTGGGAGGAGGACTACCTCTGGTACATATGGAACACAGTCTCCATCATTTCCATGATCCGCTTCTTTAGGAAATACCTAGGGAAAATTTCCCAAATAAAACAAGGAGAAGCTAGGGCCTTCCCAGTGACCTGCACCGCTGCTGAAATGCCACTACCAGACAGTGAAACTCTGCAGCGATTTCATTCCAAATGTATTCAAGCCTCATCCGAAAATAAGTGGAAGGAGTTTTTGGAGGGGTTTGCAAAGGATCTATTGGAGGCCATGAGGACTGTCTGTGATGGAAATAGCGGTATGGTGATTGAGGACTTTCAGATAGTGGATGTGTGCAATATCATCGTCCCCTTTACCCCACCTGATCCCTATAGTTTCCAGTGTCTGCTCTGGAACAATCAGGCAAGTGACCTGCTGCCAGATATGCAAGTCTGTGGTCGAATCCAACTGATGAAAAATAAAATCCAAAATGGCTGCCCCTGTCAGTCTTCTAATTCAGATGATATGGTGTGCTTGCTGCATTGTGAGACTGAGGAAGTAAAGAGGAAAATGACTGATGTTTGTGCCGGCCTTCTTTGCATGAAGAACTCCCACTTCCTGTCAAAATCACAGGTTACTAGATGGTTTCAGAACACTATCAAACAAGCGTGGGGACAGATTTCACATAAGTATGAGTTTGAGCTGAACATTCGCTACATTGGTGCTCCAGGAGCTCTGATAGTTCGATTCAGATCAGGGAAGAAGATCAGCTTCAGTATGAATCCTGTGGTCAAAGTCAACGCTGATGCTCATTTCTTCATTAATCCTCACTCTCCAAACTTGGATACTTCCTGGACACTCTCCCTGACCGGCTATGAAGACAATTTCTTGGAACACATCTCTAAACGCCTGCCTGCAAACTCATGCCACAGTCAAACTCTTGAAATTGCACATTTCCTTCACAGGAGACAGACAGTATTGTCAGGAAGTAGCACTCTGGAGGATTTGCATTTCAAAATTGCACTAATGCATCTGCTTTTGACCAAAGACCCATCGCAGTGGAAACCCAGCAATGTGGCCTGTAGGCTTCGAGACTTACTGGCCTTCATGGAGAGAAGCCTCAAGACAAAGCTGCTGCACCATGTTCTTATTGGGAACCCTTTAAGTCAGAGGGTTATTGAACTTCCTGCTGAATTTACTCATGCAAATACCGTGAATCTCTTCCATCCCCTTGTGGTACACAACTGCCTCTACAGAAATGCTGTGATGCATTTCCAGGAAATGCTTAGCAATTCACACATGCTGATACAGGATTATGTGGAAGTGTACGACCGTGGCAATTGTTAAGTCATTTAGACCCGTGGTTCCCAACCTTTTCCTTGGCACCCCCCCCCACTTATGGCTAAGAAAAAGCTGAGGCCCCCCTCTGAAACTAAAGTTAAGGTAACTTCCCTTACTTTTAATCAGAGGCGTTATCAGCACTTTTACGTTTCTCCACCATGTTTTCATTAAATAGTGATGCCGTGGCAGCAGGAAAAATGATAGCAGCTGAGTAAATGACTGCAAGGGTCACAGGTTAAGAGGTCCTGGAGGTTTGGCCTACTAAGTAGCCTGCCTTCAAGTTTAAGCAAGAATATAGTTTTATACAGACTTTTGTATACATTATATATTCTAGTGCATTATTTGTTTAACATGTTCAAATTTCTTTTTCACCTCAACGTCAAGCCAGATAAAGACTTGCGCCCCCCCCCTCCCCCTGTGATCTTTGCCGCCCCCTTAGGGGTCCCCGGACCCCAGGTTGGGAACCACTGATTTAGACCATATTGAAATACATCAGGTACAAGAGAAATCAAATTTTATTTTAAAATGTTCACAGCTCAATTTCCTTTAGTCCTCCCCAGTACTTTAGGAAGTTTGCATGGTCTCGTCTGCATGCTCTGCCTCGTCTGCATGCTCTGCCGCGTCCAAACTGTCTGCATCAGGGGATTTCATCTGAGGGTGAAACTTGCCATATCCATCCTTGTTGCTCAAGTCGATCTTCCAAGCGTGACTTGAGATCATATTCCTAGAAGCTGTTGAAACAAGACATGATTAAATTCCAAACCTTACTTTGCAGAAGGGTAGCTTTAAAGTAAAAATCACTCTACAGCTTTTGCCTCATCAAATAAGGCATAGGCAATAATCCATATTGGCTGTACATAAAAAAAAGCTTTATGAATTGACATTTAAGTTAAGGATCATGTAAAGTCATCTCATACCACATTTGGCCAAGATTATCCACTGTCATGATGTGTAAACTTACCTTTAGGCTTTGCTGAGGGACAGGTCGAGTCACAGCAGGTGCACACAGCGTCACTGTCGTACAGCTCCTTCCACCTGGGGGGAAAAAAACAAAAACAAAAAAAAAACAGTTATGACAAAAAGCTTAGTTTTGGCCATCAGGCACAGGTCATCCAACAAGACCTTCAAAAGCAACCTGTGGATGGTTTACTTTAGCCAGAGTCAACTCACTTTTTGGTAGCGTGATCATAATTGCAAGTCTTTGAACTCTCAGTTGGAGCAAGTGTTCCCATAGAGACATCACAGTGCATGTAGAGTTGCTGTAAGACATTGGATTTCAGTGTTAATACATTTTCTATGTGACAGTACAGAGCTCTGTACCACTCGCTCTTGACAGTACCTGTGATGAAGACCAAGTGGAAATCACGTCCTTGAAAATCACAGCGGCCACACTGAATCTCAGGGCCATTTGTGAAGTATTAGAGAGGAACTTTGACTTTTCCGTCACCATGCCGTCAACCATACAGCTGCAAGAGAGAATATGCATGTTTAACTCTGAAAGTAGTGACATGCCCATCTCAATTCTGAATTGATTTAAATCTCTTACCCATAGTTGTCTATGACTGTATATTTAGGATTTGAGGCAGGATTTGGGAAGGCTGTCATAAAGCAGTAGTTGATGTAAATCCTCTCCTCTCCAGAGGATGCAAGTTCTGTGGCCTGAAAGTACATTGTCTGGCCCAAGATGTAGGATTGGGTACCATTGATTTCTAACCCTGATGCTGTGGCAAAGGGAGGGATATCAGTCTTCGAAGCTTACAAATTAGTAGGCTGCTGCATACGTTTGCAATTACAAAGAGTGTAAATGTTGGATACCTGCCTAAACTGTGGTCTGAATATCCTTACACTACTTTTAGTACATGCTAGTATTGAATGCTTGTATAAATTACATTTTAAGCACTTCAAAGCTACCTTATTACTATATGGTGGCATAAAAGTTGTTAATAAAAAAGTTGTAAATAAAAAAAGGGATTTTTATTTTTAACAGTTTTCTCAAAAGCAGCTAAAAGTTGGCAACATAGTCTGTGCCCTACAAGCTCAAGTTCTCTCCTCATACACTCAACACTTGTGGTTCGAGAAAAAAAAGAAAAGTGATGTGCATTATTTGCGCAATTACTTGCCTCATTTAAGACCAAGTGAAAATGCCATCTCCAGTAGTTTATCCTGCTGTCTCCACACATTTAAATGGACATTTTCCACTCGGGTTACATAATGGAAAATGATAAGATATTGAACATCTAGAGTCCTTTACACATCTATGCAACACAGCCAAATTTACTTTAGACATTTGTGAATTTGCAAGTTAAGGACATTAAAGGCCTGCTTCTTTCTGCAATTCATTAAAGCTTGTAGGGGAAAGGCCACACCAGTCCACAGCTTTGCGTGTGAAATGCTAACACACCGGTTAACACGAGTCATATCACGTTAAGAGAGAACAGGGGGAAACATACCATCTTGAGAAGTAAGGGTGAAACTGCTTTTTGGGTTGAGCGATTTGAAAACTCTGCCTCCCAGTAGCGTAGGATAGAAGCCAACTTTATAGGAGTGAAAAAACCTGCAACAGTCGAGAGACCTGCCGTTAACGCACAAAATTGTAAAATAGCAATACTTGATTACCCTGTAGTGTTATGCAAATAAAATGCTGGTTTAAAAAAAATACAAATAAAACTAATCTCACCTGGGAAATTTACACTGCATGGGAATGTCAAATGGCATATCTCTTAAAACTGGAGTGGTTGGCTTGTAGGTGAGCACATTGCCAACATACCGATAATTTGCAGTACTCTAGAACACACATTTGTGTTGGTTGTGGTTAATCAAAATTAACACGAGTATTTATCAAAATGACAATAAAAATGTTTACCAACCTTTTTCTTAAATCCACAGTCAGCAGTCAAAAGGTACAGAAAGTAGTAATGATCTTTGGTAACTTGGTTAACACGACAGGTGCCAAATTTCAAATACCTGTGTGCGTTGTCAGTCTTAAAGACCTTTTTCCTGATTCTTACATAAACTCTGTCAACATGGCACAGGATTTCAACCAACTGTGGTCTGGCTGGTTCAGTTGGAATAGTATCGGTAGCAGTCTTAAGCAACATATCGCTGGCCCAGTCAGGGAGGGGCCTGACACCCGTTTCTGGCTTGAAATCCTTTCTGTGGTCCTTTAACCTTGAGACTGCCTGATACTCACGAACTCGTTTTGCTTGAGGTATTGAGCCATTATCTGATGCATTCCCAAATGATTTGGTTACAAGGGTCTCAGCCGTTTCGTTGCCCGTCACTGTCTTGATTCTCTCCCACGCTTGTTCAGAGCCTTCCACAACCGGGCTATCCCCAGCTCTATCTCTGAACCGATAACTACAGGCAGAACAAAACAGCAGTAACAAAAACGCAGCATGCCTGAGATCCATTTTTCCACTTCAGCAGTTACCTCTAACTGACCCCTCACCTCACAGGCTGGATATAATGGTGGCGTTTCGACTGGCTTTTGTACTCTGCAATTCTCTATTGTAGAGAATTCCCACAGCTGCTGCAAATGCCAATCAAGAACAACTAATGAGAGGCGACCATATAATCACCCCTTCTCTGTAGTCTGTTGTCATACACCAGTGTGGGTTGGTAAAGTATTATATCATAATATGACATTTCCAATTTCCCATTCATTTAAGGAAATGTATTATTAAATGGAATTAAATAATTCCCAGGCAGATTAATTAAACATTTACTAATACTGATAAGAAGAGTATCGATGTCATTTTCAAAATCAATCACATTTAAAAGATGGGTGAGATTTAGAAAACGTGTGTTAGTGAATTTTAAATCCGGCAAATAAAAAAAAAAGTAAACAACACGTTGGGTTTCTTTTATTTTTATAATAACCGGATGTTACGCAGCCAATGATGTCAATACCAGGAAGTTCCAACGCAGTCCCATACTGTCTATGCGCAGTCCACTTGGCTTGACGTTATGCTCGGAAGCTAAAATAGCCCTCGTTGGCTTTTTTCTTCATAAACAAAGTGGAACAATCGTATTTGCTTTAGTGGAGTATCGTGTTATGTTCGACTAAACCGCCTCGCTTTTACTCAGTATCAATTGTTTGTGCTAGAATGCGTTATTGTTGTTTGTGTTAGCTGGCTAGCTAAGACGCCAGCTAACAGCTAGTTAAGGTTGTTTTGGTTATTCATGTGAACGTTAACGTCACATCCACGGTTTACAAAGGACAGAGTGAATGTAAGTCTTGGGTAGTGTACCAGCTAGTTAATCAGCTAACGTTAACGTCAAACGACGGTCGCCTAGCTTTAGCTACCATTATCGGGGGGCGTCTGGTTTGTCCCTTACCCCAAATAGTGGACGTCTGGCGAGCTTAAAAAGCTCCCTGTGAACCGGACCCAATGCGTGGGATGATGGGGACCCAGAGTAGTCCAGTCAAGAGTTACGATTATCTCCTGAAATTTCTTTTGGTGGGAGACAGCGATGTTGGAAAGGGAGAAATCTTGGACAGTTTACAAGACGGATCGGTCGAGTCTCCCTATGCATACAGCAGTGGTGAGTAACTATCTTTGCTTTTGTTCAGTTGTTTAGAAAAAGCCTGGACCGACCAACGTGAACTAACTTTCTGTGGATTGTGTGTAATCTCAGGGATTGATTACAAGACCACCACGATTCTGCTAGATGGGAGAAGAGTGAAATTAGAGTTATGGTAAGTGTTTTTAGCAGTGTAGAATTAGCAAGTCAAAAGTGGCAAAATGGACAAAGCCATTGCATGTGGGTGTACTTGCTGTACATGCTTGTGTGCGTCTTCAACAGGGACACATCGGGCCAAGGCAGATTCTGCACCATCTTCAGGTCTTACTCTCGTGGAGCACAGGTGACGACTTGTAGAGCAATTTTTGTGTTTTCCCCTCATTATATAATTCTATATGTATGTCAACATGTTTGGCTTTCATTCCATAGGGCATCTTGCTTGTCTATGACATCACAAACGGCTGGTCCTTTGATGGCATTGACCGCTGGATACGGGAAATTGATGAGGTAATCCCATTCAACCCATTTCTAGTTGACAAAGAATAACTCACTCTACCTTGGTCTCCCTCTGACTCTGGTGGCACGGCTTCAGATGGTTCAAAATGCAGCGGCTAGGCTGCTCACGAACACAAAAAAGCGTGAACACATTACACTTGTCCTATCCTCCTTGCACTGGCTTCCAGTCCAGTCTAGGAGCTCTTCACGCCCTGGCCCCCAGCTACATAGCGGATATCATTCATCCCCACGTAGCTCCCAGGTCCCTCAGATCCTCCAGCCAAGGTCTCCTCCATGTCCCACGGTCCCGGCTTAAGCAAAAAGGTGACAGAGCCTTTTCTGTTGCTGGCCCTCAGCTGTGGAACTGACTGCCACCTGACATCAGAAATGCCCCTTCTATTGTGATATTCAAAGCCAGGCTCAAAACTCACCTTTTTACATTGGCCTTCCCGGCATTTTTATTGTCTTACTCTGCTATGTTTGTAATTAAGTGCCTAAACCACTGATTTGTAAGTGTATTTTATTTTATTACCCTGTGGCTAATGTGCTATGTACAGCACTTTGGTCAGCGCAAGCTGTTTTTAAATGTGCTATAGAAATAAACTTTACTTACTTACTTACTTACTACTGTATGGGAAGGGGGTATATCCTGTGTAGGGCTGTTCAATATATTGTTTTCTTATCGTCATTGCAATATTAACTGGCGCAATAAACCTATCGCACCTATTGTGTTAGTTGAAAGAAATTATCAGTAGAAAACTGCAGTTTTAAATCTAACTGTCATTCCTTTTTTTAGTGGTGCCTTCAACTCAATGTTCAATTTGTTCAATAAAAGTGTTGGGAATTATTTAATTTTAGAGTTTTAAATTCAACAAGCAATTGTTGCATTTTAGCAGAATACTGAAAGCAGCAGAAATGCAGAACTGAGTACACTTAAATATCTGTTTTATGGGCACCTGGTTAGCTCACCTGGTAGAGCGGGCGCCCACATATAGAGGTTTACTCCTCGACGCAGCGGCCGTGGGTTCGACTCTGACTTGCGGCCCTTTGCTGCATGTCTTTCCCCCTGCTCTCTCCCCTTTCAAGTCTAAACTGTCCTATAAAGGCCAAAAATGGCCAATAAATTAATCTTTAAAAAAAAAAAAAAAAATATCGCGGTATTCAACAACGTTATCGCATATTTTCCTCATATCACGCAGCCCTAATCCTGTGTCTACATGCTTCCATCCCTGTGAGAGTCAATTTTCAGTCAAAAAAAGAAGTCGGTGCAATAGCTTTTAAAAAATCCTGTTTAAGAGAGACAACAGAATTTGGTAACCCTACCTAAAAGCAATTTCTATTTCCATATTGTTTCTTTCCATTAGCATGCCCCAGGTGTACCCAGGATCCTAGTGGGAAATCGGCTTCACCTGGCTTTCAAGCGACAGGTACCTACGGAGCAGGCAAGGGCCTATGCTGAAAAGAACAGCATGACTTTTTTTGAGGTCAGTCCGCTGTGCAACTTCAATGTCATCGAATCCTTCACAGAACTTTCACGCATTGTGCTGATGAGGCACGGGATGGAGAAATTCTGGAGGCCCAACAGAGGTGAGCTGGATAATGTGTTTTTTCATACCAATTCGGTCAGATTAGGAATGTATGCTTTTTCTGTAGACAAAGGGTTGGTAAATGACAAAACAAATCTCCCAGAAAGTTGAATTGCATGGTACTTCACAATGCCAAGTTTTGTGCGTAGCACTTGAGGATCCACTTTTTACTCGTTCAGACAGTCTGAAAAAAAATTCCAACCAACAGAGTTGTGGCCTCTGTAACTGTTTGTTTGAATCTTTTTGTCTTTGAGGGTGTGTTTTTCTTTTCCTGACAAAATGGGATGACACTGTAGCAACACATATGTCAACAAAAATAGTATGTCACATGGTGGAACTATCTAGTTATTGAAATCTTTAATTTTTTTTTTTGATATCTTGCTTTTAAACAGGTGTGAAATTGAAGCTATTTAATACTTCATTGTTGGAAAACTTGAGCGAGGACTGGAAAAAAGAAGAGAAAAATGCACTGATTTAACAAATTAAAGCTTAAATATTGGTAACAACATGAAACTAAAAACATTTATAGTGCAAACAGTAAGAAATGTGCAGGGAGTAAATCTTTATCTCGGCTTGGTCTCCACTTTTTTATTCTGTCTAAATAGTACAGTTCACGAGCAAGCTGTAAAGATGCATTGACGAGTATTGTGGATGTCACACCAAGAAAAGTGATCCTGCGATTTGCCGCAGGGTAGTGCGGCGGGAGGGAGTGTCAATGAAATGGCCCATTTGTGCGACGCCTTGTTGTGTTCTTAAACCCCCCAACAAAGCACAAGTAGACTTTATATTTCACAATTACTGTTTTCCGTCAGATCGTTTATAGATTTCGATGTTTCCGACCGCACTTGAAGGCAGCTTTTTTCACAGGGGAGAAAGAGAGAAGTGAGACGAGCGAGACATATTGAGTGCTTTGTGGTTGCAGGAAACATTCAGCTGTTACACACAAACTCCCGGTCAGTTCAGTGCTTGTTTTTTTATTTCATAGTGTTTTAAAGCGTTATTGTGGCAGCGATAAAGGCAGAGATTGTTTACTGTATGGGATTCTCACACCGCCTCAAACCATAGCTCAAAACACACTGACAAGTCGGATCACGGGTTACATGGTTGGCCACCGCAGAGTTGCGTTTCTCCAAAAGTTAAGGCGGTCTCAACTTTTCGCCGCAGGCCCGCTGCATTTTTTTCTTCAGTGTCCCCCCTGCGGCAACCCCGGCTGCAGCCTAAACGCACTACCCCCATTCAAAATCAATGGAAAGACCTGCGTTTTTGCCGGGCGGCCGACGCAGGCAGTCTGACCGCAGCCTTAAGCAGTTTAACTTTAAGTTTCTGACATGACATCCAGTCGTAACATCCATATTCCCTCTTCTTGTCCCACAGTCTTCAGCCTCCAAGATTTGTGCTGCCGTTCGATCGTCTCCTGCACACCGGTTCACCTCATTGACAAACTGCCCCTTCCTGTGGCCATCAAGTCGCACCTCAAGTCTTTCTCCATGGCCAACGGCATGAATGCAGTCATGATGCACGGACGCTCCTACTCAGTGGCCAACAGTGCAGCCTCGGGCGGTAGCAGCGGCGGAAGCAAAGCCAACAGTCTCAAGCGCTCAAAGTCTTTCAGGCCTCCGCAGAGCCCTCCAAAGACCACGTCGTCATCATCTAAGGGGAGCTGTAAGATTTCATAGTGAAGGAGCGGACTAATGGTTGCCTCCATAGGGCCAGTATTAAAGGTGTTGTTGCTCCAAGAGGTCACAAGGCCATGGTAGAGCACGGAGAGCCACCAGCAACGGATACAGCTGTGAACTTTCATTGACCCTTGGACGGTTGGATTGGTTTCTGCTGTCTTTGCGCTTGCTGGTGCCATCTTGTGGATGTCTGTTAACCCGTACTCTTAACTACGGATGGCTCGCTATGATCAAGTAGAACAAGATTTCCCTGGGACCAACACATGTGAATCGAAGATAATCGCTCACCTGTTAACACTAAAAATGAGTGGAGGGACATTAGCTAGCTTTTATTTTGAAAAATGATTGTTTATTGTATTTAAAGTTGTAAATATGTGCTAAAGTCGTTTTTGGTCTGTGTTCGGTGAGCTTCTTATGCTTGTTTTGTCTTCAATGTTTTCGGAGACCTGCTTCGGTGTCCAATTTATTTGTGCGTCTTATGCCCTTTGTCTACCGTGGAACATTTTCATTGCAACCTCAAGGGTGCTGAGCTACTTATTTAAATCTCAGATTAGTTATGTTTAAAATTACAGTAGACTAGCTTAAATTGAATGTCATGAGAAGAGCAGGACTAGTTTCCCAGGCTGGATTTGAAAAAAATAAATAAATGAAAAGACCATTATCCATTGAAAAACACTTAGTCTAGCAATGCTCCATCTGTGAAACAGAGTAGAGCCAACCTGTCTTATTTTGAAGACTTCCCGTGGTGCCTCTTAATATCAGCCCAAATGAATTCACCCTCCGTCTCCATCAGTCATTGTCAACATCTGTTGACTTTCTCAGGCCATTTTTGCCTCTAAATCTAATATCTTTAGTTGCATTCTCATTGCTTAACTGGTTTAAACCATCAACCACGTGCTCATCTATCAATCTATTAACTCTTGTGGCAATTCAGAGATTGCTTGGTGCTGATGAGGGAAACCTTGTACAAATCAGATGTGCAGATTGTTTGCTCAGTCGTGGCGTTTTGCCTTCAGAAAGAGCTGCGATCGTGTCTTGGTTCTTACCAGGAATTTGTTAACTCACTAGACATTGGTGAAAGGACTATTTTGATTTGATTGCTTTTTGGATCTTTTCTGTATATGCAATGTATTTATGAATGTAACACAATATTCATCTGCTACCTTGCTGTGGTAATATGTGGGACTGTAAGAATCAGAGGTGGGAAGGTAATCTGCTATTGTGATGTTTTTAATAAGCGTTGAGTATTTGTACTGTAACTTCATTCTTATTTTCTAACCCTCCTAAAATGTGTGTATAATAGTAGGGGTTAGAAAGATTTGTCAGGTGAACTTTGAAGACTTCAGAGAGGGCACTGAAAGTCTTGTATTTTTAATCAGAGCTAACTAATGATATTGTTTTTAATTAAATAATCTACACAAATACTTATTTTGCTTATAAAGCTTATACGTTTTCTTTCCACCTCTGATTAACGTAGCTGTATTTCCACTTCAACATTCCCAGTGTCATGGCTAGATGTCTGTGATACGGTTATTGAGGGCATACAAAAATGGTGCATGTTTTTCTACTGGTGCCTGTTTTATGTGGTCTATTGAGACCAGCACAATGAGCTATTTAAAGCACTATATGTAAACGTTTGATAATGATTGTTTCTATCGGAGATGTGTGTCTTAAGGTTTGGATACGGGATAAATTATAATTTTGTCTCCATTGAAAACAGTCACCTAACAAAATAAAGGGTAAAGCTCCAGGGTTGCTTTGTGTTTTCATCAACTTGTGTGCTTTGCTGCAATGATTTTTCATTCATTTATTAAAGTCATTGTGGGAATTTTTTTTTTGTACCCTTTGTCCAGTCCGGGGCGCCGATGATCAAATGCAATAAAACCCGTTGGGGGTGCTGAATTGATTAGCCGCTCTCTCGGTATTGGCCAGTTTTGGATAACCGGCACCTCGCTGCAGCGCATGAATGCAACGCGGTCAAAAGTCACCCAAAGGTTGCAGGGTCACTTCCAATGAAAAGATGAGGGGTGCTGCTTCTCATCGCCTCGGAGCTGCGCCGGGACAAAGATGAGTCGCACACTATTGAAAATGTGGCGCTTTACGCCTTCCCACCTGGCCGTGGCATCTCTGAGCTCCGTGTGAATGAGCGACGGTGCTAAATTGACCGACGTCTAGACAAGCAGGACGTAAACAACATGTTTTGCTAGACATGATGCGACACGCCCCGTGTTTGGTCTTCACGCTTTCCGCTCCCGGCGACTTTTTTTTTTGTTGGTACAATTTGCTCTTTGGTTTGTGCAAGAAAACTATGTGCCGAAGTTTGTACTGCGTAAAACGTGGAAATATATACTTGTAACCGTAGATAAACATGATAACTAACAACTACAACGGCTTTCAGCAACAACAACAAATAGCTCAATGCCTTCTTTATAAATGACACCTCTATAAATTCTGTCTGGACACATTTAACGTTGGATTTCTCACCGGAATGTGTAGCTCCGTGCGCAAGGTTGTTGGGACAGCTTGCCACCACGGCTCCACGTTTTCTTTGATGTTTTTACTATGTTTGTCCAGTTGCTTAGCGCACGGTGCTGCTTCATAAGAGTTTCAGACACTGGACGACCATGGGGGCGGTCAGAGGGGCTGCCCTTTCCACCTCCATTCACACTCTGAAAGGCTGATGTTGCGTCTTTCTCTCTCATTGTGCAGTTTCGTTCGCTTATTTCGCTGTTCGGGAAAATCGACCTGAATGTGAGTTTGCCCATTGAGTTTTGTTTTGGTTATTAAGGCATATATTTCATGCAACGCAACTGCATTTTTTTTTTTACACGCGTTTCTGGGATATATTTTGTTCAGTAAATGTCCAGCGCATGGGAACTCGTCTTGATCTTTTGGATTGCTACAAATCTCCTCTCTGCGCACAGCAAACTGAGTTCCACAATGTTTACGTACAAAACGGACGACCACGTTTGGAAATCGACATTAATCCGAATTTGAAGACCTAAAGGAGGAATGGATTTACTCGGTGGGCGACTCATGCAAAAGAGCAATAATGTATAAAATCCCTCTAAAACTTTTGGAGGATAGATGTATAAAGGATCAAAGTTGGCATAATGCACCCAACTCAAATAAACTAGTATTAGGATGGATTAGTGCGTATTTGTTGATGCTCCTGGTTTGCGAATTACCCGAACTTTCTTTGTGTGCAAGTGTGGCAGGATCCAAAGTTGAACACGAAGGATTTTGTCCTAACAAGCTGAATTCCAATCTCTGGGTTGATGCGCAAAGTACCTGCGAGAGAGAATGCAACGTCGACGAGGTGTTGTTATTTAGGTTATTCTCAATAGTGATACACTAATAATCATCAGTTCATTTTGTGTTTTGTTCATTTTAAATCTGCTTCCATAAATGCTGTTCTGTGTGTGCATTGTGTTTGTGCAGGACTGTGCTGACTTTGAGAAATGCTGCACCAACGTGTGTGGTCTCAACAGCTGTGTGGCTGCACGTTTCTCTGATGGCACCCCTGCCCAGCCAGATGGGCAGGGTGGGGGAAAAGGAAATGATGCCCCAAACTCCACAGCTACCTGCGAGGGCTTTATCTGCAGCCAGCAGGGAGCCACCTGTGACATCTGGGATGGACAGCCCATCTGCAAGTGCCGGGACCGGTGTGAGAAAGAGCCCAACTTCACCTGCGCTTCAGATGGCCTCACCTACTTCAACCACTGCTTCATGGATGCAGAGGCCTGCATCCGTGGTGTGACTTTAACCGTGGTCGCCTGCCGCTTTTACCTGGCCGGGCCCCACACCAGTCCACTGCCTCAGGACACTACAGCTAACCCCACCCCGACATCCTCCCAGGAGGATCCCATGCCCCCCACACTGTACTCCAACCCTCACCACCAGTCCATCTATGTGGGAGGCACAGTCAGCTTCCACTGTGACGTTGTTGGAGTCCCCAGACCTGATGTAACATGGGAGAAACAAAGTGAACGGCGCGAGCGGCTGGTCATGAGGCCTGACCAGATGTATGGCAACGTGGTTATCACCAACATCGGTCAGCTTGTTATTTACAACGCGCAGGTGTGGGATACAGGTATCTACACCTGTATTGCACGGAATTCTGCTGGTGTTCTTCGTGCAGACTACCCTCTGTCTGTCATCCGCCGGGCTGATGACGATTTCTCTGAAGATCCTGAGATGCCGATGGGGCGCCCATTCTCCCCAGCAGACTGCCTGGCTGAAGTAGACCTGAGAGTGTGCAGTGGTGAGCGTCACATGGACTGGTATTATGACAGCAAGATGGGCTCCTGCATGGCCTTCAGCAACGGCGGATGTGACGACAGCCGCAACCGATTTGAGACTTACGAGGAGTGCAAGGCCTCCTGTCAGAGAGAGGGGATGGGCATCTGCTTCCTGCCTGCTGTCCAGGGCCCCTGCAAATCTTGGGAACCACGTTGGGCTTGGAATTCGATCTTGAAACAGTGCCAGGCCTTTGCCTATGGTGGCTGCCATGGGAATGCCAACAACTTCAGCACCAAGAAGGAGTGTGAGGCAAACTGCCCACAGCCCAAAAGGAGACCTTGTAAGACCTGTCGGGTGAAGGGAAAAATGGTGCCCAGCTTATGCCGTAGCGACTTTGCTATTGTGGGGCGGCTGACAGAGCTGGTGGAGGAGCTGGACTCTGGGTTTGCCCGCTTTAGCTTGGAAGAAGTCCTCAGAGATGAAAAGATGGGACTGACTTTCTTCAATACCAAACACCTAGAGGTGACTATAGCCAAGATAGACTGGAGCTGTCCCTGTCCCAACATCACCATGGAGGAAAACCCTTTGCTGGTGATGGGTGTGGTGCAGGATGGCATGGCCATCATCCAATCAGACAGCTATGTCAGAGCCATAACCGAACGCCGACTCAAGAAGCTACGTGAGGTTCTGAATAAAAAGACCTGTGAGGTATTGTAGAAGTCCCAGAATTTAGACTTGTTAGCCCGCAGAGGGTCTGTGGTCACCTTTACCTTTAAGCACTAGGGATGAGCATCAGAATTGCAACAAAAAAAGCTGAAATTGAATAACTCTTTAAATCAAAAGACACAAATATGTTAAATACTATATGTCAATGTGTCAGGTGATTTGTATGTTCATTACAACACAGGTTGTACTACATTCCAGATGTGTTGAATACTTGAATACCATGTTTTTTTTTTTTAATAAGTTTAAATATAGATATTCTTTCTTTTGAAATATATTCTGTATATTTCTGAAAAATAACATAGCATAGCAGCCACACAAGTTGATCAATTTGCAATATGCCTAGCTTGTGAAGCTAAAGAACTAGACACCTACAGTATATTACCTCCAGATTGTGTTTGTTTTTCTATTTTATTGTATTATCTTTATTTTGTACTGGGTTCTTTATACTAGTCATTTACATAGCTGTTTATATACGGTAGGTTACCTTTTGTTGTTATGTATGATTTCAAGATCTAATGTGCCGCACATTCTCTCCCTCTGCAAAGCACTTCTGCTAACTTAGTCTCAGTCTCTGCAAACTGAATGAAAAAATAGAAAGAGTAGGTGGCGGTATCAAGGTAAATATAGTACAAAGACAACATATCAATCTGTGAGCCTTTTTACTCAAGTGTGCAATACAGAAGAATGTAGTGTATAACAGATTTCAGTATTTCCGTTCTTAATAAATACTTGTATCTATGTCAATGTGTATCAGAATATGGGGAAACAGTTCATTAAAAGTTCTGGAAATTTGGCAATGTATCTGAGCTTCAAATGTAAGTTAAGGCGTTACGACCATCCTGCTCCAATACTGGTCTGCACCCAGAGAAGGAACAACAGGGTACTTCACACCAAACTCTCCTTTCTGAACAGAAGACACTTGTTGTTTGCAGGCATGTCCATCTAGCAAAGAAAACATTTAAAACCATACATTAGTAAACTAATACTCCCAAAACTGCACTGTTTTTTGTTCTCATGTTTTTACGTTTCAAAGAATGTGTTGGATGTTTAAATTACTTACTATTTTCTCCAGGAATAAACCATTTCTTTGTGCTGTAGAGCTGAGGAAGGAGATATCCCTGAGGCCCCACTCTGAGTTCCTGTATGATTAAAACATATAGCAGTTATATATCCCACATTCACCTTTGCATTATTTATTGTATGGATGGCATAAACACATGAACTTATGTATACAATGCTGCAAATAGATGCTACTTTGACAAGATAACCTCCCTTTATAACATAAGCAACTTCCATGAAGCATTTTAAAACACGTTACCTCTGCCGTAGGCTGTAGTCAAAGTCAATGTTACTTTGAGGGGTGATCTGGCCATTCACTGCATAAGGCTGAGGGTAACAACAAAATATGTTATGTAGCAATTATGGCACACTTTAATGTTTACATTCGATAATAACATGTCATGAATATTGTTGGGTACCAAAACCCGGTTCCACTATCGGACCGGATTAGAATGCAAATTTCGGTTCTACTTAATGTGTCGACTGAAATATTTTCCCTCCGTCGCTCCGAAACGGATGTAAAAATATCACACTTTCTCTGTAGTCTACCGTTAGTTAGCTACCGTAAATGTAGGCTACTTTTAAAATGCCATATTTTCCCTCTGGGCTCACCAAAACGAACGTGAAAGCATATTAACCATTCACTGCACGTGATCGCTAGTAAACATATTACATCTTTGATGTCATTTTTCAGGAATCGGTTTAGGAATCAGAATCGTTTTAAAAGTACCGGTTCGGCATTGGAATCGTAAAAATCCAAACAATACCCAACCCTAGTCATGAATGAGTGAATGTTTATGAGACAATGGTTTTTCACTCACCCCGTATGTCAGTAGAAGACCTTGCGGCTTCAGCACTGCTCCAGCCCCTTTGAATAAACCCTAAAAGAAAATAGTGATCACGTCACATGCGGTGGGGGTTTAGAGGCCGGAGGGACTACTACTCCAGCACCTTTTTGTTCTTGGTCTCTTTTATAGACTGAAAGGCCAGAGGCAGAAATTGTAGAGTGGGCATTGCTTACAGTTATCTGAGGTCAATAGGGTCATAATGTATATACACTCTGGGTAGCATATAGCAGCATACACTGCAATCTTTCTGCTTCATGGAACGTGAACACCAGGACCAGTCAATAGATCACTGTACAAAACCAGCCAGACTATGTACAGTTTGAAAGAAGAACGTCTATCTCTTAGCATTGTGGGCTTCCTCTTGTATAGATTTAAACCACAACTATGTTTGGGTAGGAGACAATTCAATTTTATTTATTAGTGTCAAATCACAACATAAGGTTATCTCAGGACACTTTACAGATAGAGTAGGTCTAGACCAGTGGTTCCCAACCTGGGGTCCAGGGACCCCTAAGGGGGGCAGCAAAGATCACGGGGGGGGGCGCAAGTCTTTATCTGGTTTGAGGTTGAGGTAAAAAAAAAATATTTGCACATGTTAAACAAATTATGATAAATATATAATGTATACAAAAGTCTGTATAAAAACTATATATTTTTGTTGTCGCTTAAACTTGTAGGCAGGCAACTTAGTAGGCCAAACCTCCGGGACCTCTTAACCTGGGACCCTTGCTGTCATCAGGTCAGCTGCTAGCTGCTATCATCCTCGTTTTTCCTGCCGCCACGGCATCACTATTTTATGAACGAAACATGGCGGAGAAACGTAAAAGTGCTGATAACTCCTCTGTATCAAAAAAGAAAGTAAGGGAAAGTTACCTCAACTTCGGTTTCGGAGGGGGGGCTCAGCTTTTCTTAGACACAAGTAGGGGGGGGCGCCAAGGAAAAAAGGTTGGGAACCACTGGTCAAGACCACACTCTAATTTACAGAGTCCCAACAATTCCCCCCAAGAACAAGCATTTGGTGCAACAGTGGTGAGGAAAAAACGTCCTTTTTACAGGCAGAAACCTCGGACAGAACCTGACTCTTGGTGGGCAGCCATCTGCCGCTGCCGCTTGAGACACAGAGAAACAGATACACAGAAATATGATTCATAATAATTATAGCAATTGGCATGATGAACAGTGGCAATTATAGTAACAATAAAGATAATAGAACAGGGGACAAGGATCAGGTCTAGATTAACCCACTAGGGGGCCCCGAGAGCAAAACTGAGCTGAGGGCCCCTAATTTGTAATTAGTTTGTGGTGGGTTGATTTATTACAATTTTTTAAAGAAATATGCACCATGTAAGCACAATATAAACCCAAATAATAAAAGCCTTAAAACTTGATAATGCAGGTGCTGATGAGCACATTTTTCAAATTTTACAATATAAAATTGTGCTTTAGTAGTGCATACAGTATTACTAAACAAATGTGCAATTTATCAAATCACTGCAAACTAATTGCCACACATTAAATCTGGGGCCTTCTGGGCTCCTGAGGGCCCCGGGGAAGTTGCCTACTTTGCAAGTTGGAAGTTTTAGTTTTGGGCAGGATACTCAGGTCCTTGGGTTAAACCAATCACAACACTATGTGTGAGCATTTATAAAATCACGAGTCCTACCTCTGTGCAAGCCATCGGAGAAATGTGGATCATGTTGATGTTGACTATCAGGTCGAGGCTCTCTGGCTGGATACCTCCCCAGTACTGATGGGGCAGAGAAACATCCAGGTTGATGGCGGGCCTTACATTGTGCAGCTGGTAGTGGGCTCTGTACGCTTCGATACTGAGAATGGGAACAAAAGACATTATTGTTATGCAAGCACTCTCCAACAAAACACAGTCCTGCATCGGTAGTATTAAAAGAACCACCGTAATACCTCAGTGTATGGCCAATAATGCTTCGCTTCAAGTTTGCTACGCAGGAATTAATCGTAAATACTCGAGTTTATAAGCTGTTTATAAGGTAAGTTACAACAGTAATGTAATTTGTTACTGATACAGATACACACAACCTGTGTTACCTGGCTAGAGACTGGCGGTCATACTCTGAGGGCTGCCAGATAATATTCCGCAGAGCCTGAGCGAAGTGTGTGACATGCTGCCCGGTACCGGAGGAGATCTCCAGAGCCTGCAGGGGTCTCCCGGTGTTCACGCTCTCCCGGAGCACAGCCAGGATGGGCTCCTTGTTCCTCTCCGCGGCGGCGGCGTTCAGCATCGTGCCAAACCCCGGGTATAACTGTCGAGTTATGCGGTACAGTTTACGAAACCACTCCAGCAGAGATGAGTAACGTCAGTCCGGATTGAATAACTCAACACCACCCACGAATGTTTTGTTTTTCGGCTGAAAATGGTCCACTTCCGTATTGCCTCATGTGACTGATCTGCCATCCAATAAGACTACTGGGCGGGCACAAGTTCTCCCGCACCGTTATATAAAACAATGACAAGGCAAATACATATTTTACATAGAGGGTTTCTTTATTTTAAGGGAAAATAGCATTCAGGTACACATCCTATTTTACAAGATTTACAGTTTATTACACATGAACGTCACATATCCTCCAGGCTCACATGTAAATCTAACAGACCGCAACAAACATATAATAATTTAACAGTTCTGTCTGAGGGACATGACATAAATAGAAACAGGGGAAATGAACAAAATGTTTTGGCAAACACAAATGTACATAATAGGATTGTCAGTGTGTAAAAGGAAAAGTAAACAAGTAAACTGTCCCAATTCTAACCCTTTATTGGGCAAAAGAGGACATCTATCCATACATCATTCAGTTATATTAAACATAATTTGTGCAAAAAGACAAACAGAATGGAAAGATAATACTGTTAATCTCTTAACTATTACTCAGGCATATTAATATGCACTAATGTTACTACAGTAAAGCTGTGGAAAGAAACATCTTTTTATTTACACCTTTTAAGATAACTGTATACTTAGTCAGTGGAATAAAATGCAAATTCAATTTGTGACTTAAATTGTGTGCTTCGGTTGATGTGATGAGAAGTGGACTTGCAGCTAGCTGCAATATTTGAATGTGACAATATTCAATGATGTGACAGCTGCTTTCATGCAATTGTGAGTGGCTTGTCCTTCTCATCTATCCCAGCTGCATGTTCTGCATTTTGACTCTGCTCATTCTCCATGTTGAGCAGTGTTTGGGGTGTCTTAGGAGGAGTGGACTCCTGGCTCTCAAGTGGACAGTTTTGCACCAGAGATGGATTCAGACAGAGGAAGGTCTGGTTGGTGTCAAGGGCATCCAGACTGGTCGTGACCACAGAATCACTGAAGATCGTGTTGGAGAAGACAGAGTTGAAAGTGAACGAGGAGCCAAAAAGTGACTCCTGCACGGGGGATTTGGGGCCGTCTGTGGGATCAAAAACTGCTGGGTCTCTGGGAGGTTTGACTGGAGGAATGGGCTCAGGCTCACTGTTATTGGTCTCTGGTTCAGGTTGACTCACTGTTTCCTCCTGACCACCGCTCCCTTCTGAAACCTTGGCGGAAAGCGGGTCAGTCTTTACAGTTGCCCTGCAGTCACTGTTTACACTGCAGCGCCGGGATGATCCCTCTGCGGTGGAAATGACACTGCTGGCTCGGGGGAGACTTTTGGGCGACCTGGGTCCTTTAAGTCGCCCCTCTTTGCCCAGAGGGGTTGAGAAGCAGTTGAGGCAACCAGACACTGAGGATGACTTGCCCTGAACATACAGCACTGCGATAGGTGAACAAGCTATGGTTTGGGTAGTTTCAGCTTTGCTAGAGGTCGATTTTGTATTCATCCCATTCGGCCCTGGGTTCATTTTAACTGTGCCCGTTGAATCTGACGAGCGACGCGTCACTTTCCCTCTTGGCCCCCTCCGGATGCTCTTTGTACCCCTTGTGAGCCAGAAGTCCTGAGAGAGCCCATGCTTTTTCTGTTGTGGTGTAGACTGGATATCTGAATTCTGGCTGTTGGTGATGGGCATGGTAGAGGCTTTCTCCTTGTGCCGCTGCTGCTGCTTCTGTGTGTGTTGGGGGGTGGAGGTATCACTGGGGGGCTGGAAGGAGGAGAAGGAGTGGCGTGATGGAGGCTGCTTGACAGGGCTGCTGCCATTTGACCATGGCTCATTTTCCAGACTCAGGCTGAACTCACCGCTGCTCTCACTTTGGGCACGACTCTGGACGCCATTCAGCCCTGGAAAGAGATTATTATGTTTTTCAAAGAGCTACAATACAATATATACACACATCATGAAAACACAATATTCAACATATTCTTAATGACCAACAGGGGGCAGCAAAGACAAGTCTTTTTAAAGCAGTTGTTGGCCTCTGTAGTCAGCAGAGAGATTAATATGAAACAAGGTCATGATTGCAATTTGATGGATTTGCTCTAATTCCCGAGCTGGTAATACATCTGTATGCTTGCCGAACCCTCTAAACCAGATATACACTGGGTTTTACCGTGATTTTGCAGCTCGTCGTCCTCAAATCCAGATGGCACAGCGCTATCATTTGAATCCTTGTCTGTGGGGCATAAAATGAGAAATCAATGAATGGTTATACGTGATAGACACTTTTCAACACTTCCAGCTTCAACACTTAGAATAGAAAGGCGCCTTCACTCTACTCTCTCCTCTACACACTATTCTAGCATCTAACTAATGAAGATGACATCAATCAAAACAGTGGCTCATGAATGCTTCTACCTGTCACCCAGAGCTCAGAAACATCTGGAACAGTGTCGGTGGTGGTGTCAGTGGTTGTGATGGTGACGTGGCCAGATGGTAGAGTGGTGGGAAGATTAAGGTGGAGGATGGACAAGATGGATGTGGTATGGGATGAGGACAATGCGTTCTTCCTGTCCTCCACATAGGATCCTCCTCCTGCCTCTGACCCTTCGAGCCGCTCTGAGCTGTCTGCCCACCGATCCGCCTCGAACTGGGCCGAGGGGTACGCCAAGCTGCTCAGGGCTGCATTGTTGGACCAAGGAGTGGAAGAAGTGGGAAGTGGATGAGGGAGGGGGATAGAAAGGTGAACTGGTCATGGAGATTATGAGGTATTTTTTATTCTATGGCGTGGAAAACACAGAGACAGGGATGGCTTGCTTTCTCCACAGATCACACAATCGTCTAGAATTGTGCTACTATACTTTTGATCCTTACAGAACAGCTGGCTCGTGGTAGGGCAGAGCACATGCAGCACCAGTGTCCCTTCTGCAATGCAGCATTTCTTTGACCTCTGATAAAATACCCCCGATTTTCTTCAAGCATAGCTAGCACTCTGCAAGAAAATCACTGCTGCAGATGGTCAAACAATGTAATACCATATCTAATTTAGTTAAGGTAGTGGTGGAATGAGGTTGGCATGGATGGACACATTACTAACATATGACTGATGATTTACATCTGCTGGGAAGCATCCACACTTTACTCAAGGTTACTTTGGTGTTATGGCATGTAGAAGATAAACAATAAAGCATAGTTTTACACTTAGTATAATCAAGTTAGCAGTGAAATAAAAGGCTACAGTCAAGAGGAGGGTAGACACCGGACCACAGTCTTTCTTACACATGGAACGACGGAAGAGGGACTTGACTTTGTCTCTGTCCTTCAGCCTGTTCCTCATTCGGGGAAACATTTTGGTCGCTGTTTAACAGCAAAGTGCAGCCACGTGGGAGGTAGACAAAGGAATGGATGCAAGCAGAGAGAGGGATGTAAGAGAGGAGGCAGGTAGGTAGGGAAGGAAATGAAAAGACAAAGGGAAAGAAGGTAGGCAGGGGTGAAGAAATACATTAAGAAACAAGAAAGACATGGGGAAGACATTGAGGACTGTTGAGGAAAGTTTACACACGTCATGCATCATCACAAATGACCCTTTGGACATCACACACACACACACACACACACACACACACACACACACACACACACACACACACACACACACACACACACGCTTATTTTTAAACACACTGCAACACCTGCATTATTTATGTATTTATCACACAGTTTTACTTTAAAATCCATTTATTTGAGTTTTTGCGTCTCCTTGGAAAATTCTGAGGTGGAGGGGGGAGTTTTAATGCCTGTTCTACAATTGCAGCTTCATGTGTAGATGAAACGGCTGTGGCTTTCGGTTCACTCGTGTCTCTCTGTCCTCTGGCTGTGGGCTGGTTTTTACATGAAAACACTCCTGAATGATGTTTGTGCCCTGCCTCTGATGATGATCTTACTTCCTGGTCTATGGCTGAAGCAGTGAAAGGGGGACTTTGGTACTTTGATGAGACCGGTTCCGCCAAGTCAATGGGGGAAGATCTGATGAATTCAAGAAGGTCATACTCACTGCTGTTACGCTGGGGTGAGATGGCATCACCTGCTAAGGCTGAGCCTCCAGAGCCATCTGAGCTGACGAAGGAGCTGTTGTCCTGACAGGTGAGGTGTGGCTCAGTAAAGCCTGAGCTTGTGGGTGTGGGTGGGCAGTCGGGACCATGCTCACGGCTATTGGACTTAATCAACTTCTTCAGTTTCAGGGTGATCCAGTTTCCACGTCTGTGAAAGGGCAGACATACAAGAGGAAAGAGAAACCTTAACAGAATGAGACACAAATAACCCGTACAGGGAGGCCAGGCTGGTCGGCAGACCAAAGTATTGGGCAGTCAATCACCAATCGCGCAGAAGTGAGCTAGACCAGCAATGAATGTTAATGTTTGTTGGATATTCAGCATAAACAATGGACACTTAAAGCTGCTGTTATCAATATTATTTTATTAAAGAAGACCTACTATGCTTTTCTGTATTTTCTGTCATATCTTTAATGTTACAATGTCGGATGTTCATATTAAACGTGGCCAAAGCTTCAAATAATAAAGTAAATAAATTTAAAAGTAATCCCTATGAGCCAAAATCTCAGATTTCACTGTTCGGAACGCTCTGGTTCAACTGTTTTTTCTACTCTCGGCCCGGAGTGACATCATACCGGGCCAGTTTTCTATATCTGCTCCAGGCAGCTACTGCAGTGTTTACATTACATACAGTATACTGCTACATGTAGCTACATGCTAACATCAGGGAAACCTGTAATCTTTGTTGCAGATGTTGGTGATTTCGCTCTAATTTCGGATCACATTCCTTCTGGAACACGTCTGGTTGTGTAGTTTTTGGCTTAGAAGCTTTTAACAGTGATTTTTCACGGGATACAGTTACGCTATATATACTGTTGCAGTCAGTCTCCGACTGCAACTGCAGTAGTACAGACACAGCCAGAGCGGAGCAAATGGTGGAGGACAGATGTGGAGACACGGAAGCGCTGACCAATCAGAGCAGACTGGGCTTTTTTTTCAGGAGGGGGGCTTAAACAGACAGGCACTACAACAGAGCGCCTCAGACAGAGAGTGAATACAGGTGCTGCAGACATGGGCAGTATGATAAAAATAAGTGTTTTTTTTAACATTACAGCATGTAAACATGTTCTAATAGAAACACAAAATACAAGTATGAACCTGAAACAGTATATAACAGGTCTCCTTTAACAACTCTACAATTCCTCTCAGCTTTACAGAGCATCTTGGTTTTATGGCCCACAACTTTACTGTTTTGGTTCACTCTCACTGCTCTAATGGCTGCATTTTGGGCTGCAGCTATTCTCAGTGAAAAGGCTCTGATAAACCCAAAGTATTCTACTTGCCCAGCACCAAACAACAGACAGACAACGTCAGCAACTAGCTGGTAAAAATAGTGGAGCATTTATTAGTTATTATTTAATAGCAAGATTTATTTCCTTCAGGAAGTTGGTGGAGACCAAAAACAGAGCTCTCAACAGAGCTTTAAAAAGAAAATTAGCACATGGAGAAACATGTCCTGCTATACAAAGATACAGAGAACCATGGAGCTCACTGTATTACTGACTACACTATGAATATTTCTCGAATGATTAAATAACTAATAAATGTGTATGAACTGTGATGTACAGTATGTGAGCTATGAAATGACATAACTTGATACTCCTGTTAATTAGCCAAGTACTACAGAGTGCTGGATGTGAAAACAGAAATTAACACATCACAATTTCACTATAGTAGGGGTAAAAAAATAATCATAGTTATCACTATTACAGGCAACTTACCTGCGAGGAGGGGATGGTTCATAAAATTTGTACTGGTCCATTATCTTTTCTTCCAGCTTCTCCTTCTGCCTCCTCAAATCATTGAGTTTGTCACTGAACAGAGACAGGCAGAGAGAGAAAACAGATACAGTACATCGTCAGCGGCCTGCTGTTGATTGTATTCTGGTGTCCTAAAATAGGGTGCATTTTGTGCTGTTTGCAGGTATCAATTGCTTAGCCTTAGTGCCATTAACAAACTACTGTAACATGCTGAAAATCAACACATTAGACCCTATTTATTGCTACATTATCTTGTCATGGTGTTGGCCCTATTTGCTTACATATACTGTCTCTCTTCAACGTGAAACAGATCCTTGCTCTCCATAGTCTGCTCCAACAGGGTTCGGTTCTGTAGCATCAGGGTCTCGATCTGACTGAGCAGGTGGCGATTCTCTTCCTCCAGGTTGCCCTTCAACTGGCCCAGTAGCTAAACATCACAAAGACAAGCAGCCTCTTCCTTTTATATTGCACATTTCATTTATCTTTAGTTTTCTATATATGTTTGGTTTTGCCTTACATTTGCTCTATTTAGAATGTATTACTGTATTGTACACATTACTTATCTTTCTTTATCTTATTTGTATATATTTCTTATCTTTTGTATTAAACTTGTTGTACGTGTCCTTATTGCATTGTGGGTCGGTGAGAAACGTATTTTCAATTGCTCTGGCACATATTGCAGAATTGACAATAAAGTTAACTTGACTTGACTTGATATGTATGTATGTGTATGCAGGTATGTAAAACACACACTATCATGCAATTATTAAAACAGAAAAATGCATTACTACACATAAAGTCAGCTTACTGAGCCTATGTAGGCCTGACTCTAAAGAGTGTTTGTCCAGAGTGTGCTGAGGTTAAGAGGCAACTACAAGGTAAAGTTATATTATTCAATAGGCAATACCACACCAGCTCAACCTGCTGCATGTCAATACCTCACACTGGTTGGTGAGCTTTGTGGAGGTAATGTCCAGCTGCTGAAACTCCTTCTTGAGCTTGGAGAAGTCGGCCTCCAGCCAGGTGTGCTCCAGCTTGGCCTCATTCAGCTGGCTCTTGAGCTGCTTGTGATCCGCCGTTAGCAACTCGTTGTCATTAAGAAGCTGACGGTATGTCTGGTTCAGCCTGAAAAAAAAAAAAAAAAAGGTTGTACGTTAATGTTTATCCCCTTGTTTAAGGTCAAATCCATGCATTAGTGTGTAATGTGTAGGCCTGTGCCTCCTCACCAGTCCTTCTCGTCATGGAGCCTGCGACATTCAGCAGCAGTGGTCCTGTGCTGTTCTTTCTCCAGAGCCATCCTCAGCTGCTCCTCCTTCAGGGCTTTCTCCAGGTCTTCTAGCTTGGTACGCTGCTGCAACAGGCTATTGTACCTAAAGATCCAAACAATACACACACATCAACATGCATGAAAACACACACACAGGAATAGGGCTGGGTATCGTCAATGATTTTCCGAATCGATTCGGTTCCGATTCACAAGGTCCCGAATCGAAATTATTCCCGATTCGATTTTATTTTCGATTCGATATCATCAGGTTAGGAACATTTCAGTTACAATACCAATTTAGCTTGGATATGAAAGGGATTCTACAATTACAAGTACAAGGTTCCGTCTAACCTGCTGCATACTTAAATGTATCAATGTTTACATTCAGAATTGACCCCAAAGCAATCACATTAATGTACTTTTTATTTAACATGAACACACAATAAAGTGCAGCTCTACAGACTCTACAGTCAGTGAGTATTGAGAGACATTTCATTCAGATATCTTGAGTAACCCCTATGAAAATGGCCATGCCAGTTTTTCCCTAACCAAAATATAGCCTAACTTTGGAGGGTTATTTAACCCCCTTCCCGACAAGCTAGCATTACATAGTACCATGCGTACCAATGGATTCCTAAGGGCTTCTAGTTTCATATGATACAGACAACGATCGATTCTTGGATTTTATGAATCGATTTTGGATAGGGCTGTCAGCATTAACGCGTTAATCGCGATGCGATTAAGGGCCGAGCATAACGCGTTAATTTTTTTTAATCGCATGCCGCCATTTATTAATTTATTTTCACTTCACTCAGCTTCGCGTCGTGCCTAACAGGGTACTATTTTGACCCTTTGCCGCACTTTACCATACTTCCTCGTAACAACGCATCCTGCTGCTGCAGGCTGCAGGCATGATGGAGAAAGACAGCAGCAACGAAATTCTGAATGGCGCTTTTTATTTTCCAAAACTCCCGGACGGCTCGAAAGCCATATGCACATTGTGTAAAGCCGAATTAAAATATCACCGAAGCACGTCAAGCTTGAGCTACCACCTACGAGCTAAGCATAGTAGTACAGTTAACGTGCTAGCGGGCTTAGGCAAAGCACTATTTTGGAGAGTGCTACTTTCTGACCTGCGGATGAAACCAAATCCAAAAAAATGACTACCGCTCTTGCGAAATGGGTGGCAACTAACTGCAGACCTGTCAACATCATAGAAGACGCGGGTCTTAAAGACTACGGTTGGCGGGGCGGCCTCTAGCTCACCCAGTAAGAGCGTGCACCCCATGTAGAGTCCTGCAGCGGCGCGGGTTCGAATCCAACCTGCTGCCCTTTACTGCGTGTCATCCCCCATATCTCTCCCCCTTTCGTCTCTATCCACTGTCACTACATAATAAAGGGAAAAAGCCCCAAAAAATAACTATAAAAAAAAAAAAAGACTACGGTTGGCATGTTCTTAAACATTGCCGTCGAGGGGGACAGTAGTTTCACGCACACACAGCCTGTGGAGAAAGCAGGACTGGAACTGCTGCAGAGTGATGCAAGGTGATCACTGGACGTCAGTGAGTAACCAAAATTATTTAGGAGTTACTGCACACTATATTGACTCTAGATTCAAATGTGTGACTAGATTCACACATTTTTCTTTTGTTTACAGTAAATAAATAAATAAATAATAAACAAATACAAATTTTAAAATCAAATTTCTTTGCATTCATTTGATTCCCAGTCAAGATACACTGGTAAGAATTGTTTTCCATTGTTAATATGTACTTAAAAACAGTTCTGAAAAAAATGTATCGTTTGACAGCCCTAATTTTGGATCATTCAAATGAAAATCGATTCAAATTGGAAAACATGTCGGGATCTTGTACAACATGGCCTGACAATAGTGCACCTGTCCTGCAGTGTGCGATGCTCCAGCTCCAGAGTGCGATGGGCGTTTTTCACACAGCCATGCTTGCCCATCAGGGCCTCGTACTCCATAGCTTGTCGCTCATGCAGAGCTGCCAGCCGCTCGTGATCTCTTAACAGCTGCTCATGAACAACGCGCAGGTCTTCGCGTTCCCGCATGGCGCCGTCGCGCTCACTTTCTGTCCCCGACTGCTGCTGCTGCAGCTGAGCATTCTGGGCCATGAGGGAAGCACTCTGTGAGTTCAGAGTGGATTTTTCCACCTGGGAAAGAAAGGGACCCAGTTGATGTAGCATTTCAGCGTGTACTGTCTGCATGCATACTGATGCAGAGGCTTGAATATATGTATGTGTGTACGTTAAATGTATCAAAAAGAATAATGTGTGTTGTAGTGGCACCTGCAGGTTAGCGTTGTGTGTCTGCAGGGCTGTGTTGTTCTCCTGCAGTGAGGCAGCCTGCCTCTGCAGGGCGAGGACCTGAGCCTGCTGGCTGTCAGACTGACTCTCCAGCTGCCTCAGCTGGGCCTGCATAGCCTGGCGCTCTGCCTCCAGTGTTGCATTCTGGAGTGGAGAAGAGAACATTATTGTAAAATGTGACATGAAAACAAGGAGGTAGTGTTCACTCCATGTCCTCAGCACATTGTTTGGTCTATTAGTAACATAAATCAACATCAAAAGCAAGTGCTTTAAAAAAGGAGCACCACTCACATTCCTCTCCACTTCAATGAGACGGTCTTTGAGCTTCAGCAGTTCCTTTGTGGCCTCCTGGCTTTCACGCAGCCATTCGCTCATTACCTTGCCAGTCTCTCTGGGAGGGGTGGAACTTGATGCTGTCCACTCTTCCTCATGCCTCTGTTGCAAGGCCTCATAGCTCAGCTTCACCTGTAATGTCAAAGGTTAAACACTAGGATCTGTAGCAAAGTACAATGTATTTTGTAAAGTGATTTTTTTTTTTTCCAAATGTGGCACTAACAGGCCTCCAAAGGTAAACTTTATGACTTACAGTCTTGAGCTCCTGGCGCAGCTGCTGGTTCAGGGTGGAGGATTCCTGCAGACGAGCCTCCAAAGCTGCCATCTTGTCCTCTTTAATCCGAAGAGATTTTTTCAGAGATGACTCCAATTCTGACTCTAGCATCTTAAACCTACTGCATAGAGGAAAGAAGGACTGTTGTAGCAACTGTGGCATTATAAAGCATGATTTATTCTTCTGCGTTAAATCAACGCCGTGGCTAGATACGTAGGTACGTGAGACACGGACCCTACGCCGTAGCCTGACGTGCACCTCTCGAAAAATTTAACTACACGGTGACGCACGTCGCTCTGTTTTGGCTTGGTAGCGTTGTATTTCCCCCTACTCGTTTCCTGGTTCTCCTTCTCCATAAACAACAAGGAGAGGGTTAACTTTTCCTGGTACAGATTTCCCACCCTGGTCAGAAAGCACAGGGGAGACACTCTAGAGTCGGTACTCGCTCTGAAGCTAATCCCTTCGTCGCTCTCTCACTCGCTCTACCACACACTCCCCAGGCACACACACATGCTGGCCTTGCTATTCTCCTAAAGAGATTGACGCACACACCAACGCACAAGTATAAACTTCAGGCCACTTACGTAGGCTACGGCGAAAGCTCTGTGTGGAGCCTCCGCAGGACCATAAATCACGCTTAACCCTCCTCATTTCTTATCATATTCACTTCAAGGGTTACAGGATGGGAACTCCAAGCAGTATGTAAGCACCTGGTATCTGGAGCCTCTGGTTCAGCCTGCTCTGCACTCTCCTGGCTCAGGGCCTTCATTTCCAAATCATGGGCAAGCCTCTCCAGTTCATTGTTTCTCTGCTGGGTCTTTAGCTTCTCGCTCACCAGCTCCTAAAGATGGACAGTATATGTGGATTACACATTTTATTTTAATTATAAAAATTAAGAGATTTTTATTGACATTTAACATCATTTTTGGAACTTTTATATTTTATCTATGGTTTTAACCAACATGACGATCAGGAGATAATGACAAAAAAATGTAATTTTTGCTAAAACTGTGACTTCAAAGTTAGGACATAATTCCAAATCCACAGAACCAAATGTTAAAAAAAAAACAATTATCAGCTTTATGTTAATCTGCAGGCCTGGTTAAAAAAAAGAAATTGTCATAGAAACAACAGACCATTGCACGTGTCAGAGCCTTCATGTTAGGACATAAAATGCTAAATACTTGCAGAAAACACTTCAAAGAAAAAAAGAAAACAAAAACATACATTTTACAGGTATGTTTTACTTGCTTTCATCTCATTTTTCAGAATAAATGTTTGTAGTTAAGAGTTTGGTGAGTTATGCATCCTAGTACACTTGTGTGCAGGTAATATCTAGCCAAAACCTGTGTGAAACACATGCACACTGCTGCTGTAAAAAAACAGTGCATCATCAGTGAAACGTCAGGGCAGATTATTTATTCAGTCAGCGTAAACTAGACAGCACAGACTTCCTCTCACCTCTCTGAGGGTGGCCAGGGTCCTCTGGTCGATAGCAGCTTGCTTGCTCAGTTCTCTGTTGTCTCTCTCCAGGCCTTTCACCCTCTCAGCAGTCTCCCTTAACCCCTCCACCTCCTTTACAAGAAAACGCATCTCCCTTTCCAGGCTGGCAATACAGACATTGCTGCTGTCTAAGTTGGCTTCCTGGATTTCAGCCTGAGAAAGAGGAAGGTAGAACAGTAGCCATTTAATTCAAGAGCAATGTAAGTCTTCTAATCATTACCCTACCTTAGGTTAGCATCTAACACCTTATCTTTAGAAAACAAGCCTATTTACCTGCTGGCGGAGTCGTCGATTCTCTTTCTCTAGCTGCCTCTTTTCCCTCTCCAGGACTGTGGTTTCTTGCTCCAGGCTTTGCTTCTCTGTTTCCAGTTGCTCCAGGCGCCGTGCAGAGATCCGAAGTTCTTCTAAAGTGGCCTGCAGACTCTGGTTCTCTGCCTCCAGCTCCTGAACCTCTGCCTCCAGGCGCTGAACTTTCCGGTCTAAAGAGATGGAGGGTGGGTAGAAGAAACCTTAGTAATTTTATGCTTGCATCACTGATTCTTAAATGTTGGTTTAATCTACAGAACCTACCAGTGTTATCGAGGGAAGTCTGCAGATGCTGGTTAACTGTGTCCAGGGCTCTGCACTTGGCCTCCAGCCGCTGTGTGTGCTTGCTGGCATAGGAGGAACGTGTTGGCAGACCTGTGAAGATGCTGTCATGGCAGGGACTGCTGCTCTTCGAGCCAGGGGAGCTATCCCGTGATCCAACAAAACAATGGAGCCTATTATGATTGTTTTCTAAGACATCCAGATCAGACATCAGTTCTTTGAAATGATCTCCGTCCTCTAGCTGTCCTTTCTCCTTCATATGAAGGTCTGGATTCTCGGTGAGAAGGATCTCACTCTGGACTCCCTCCAGCTCATCCTCTGCATGGAGTGGCTGATGGCAGTGTGAACCTCCATTCAGCATCTGCTGTGTTACTGTGCTGAGCGGGAATACATTAGTGCGGTTTTCTATATGTGAGCAGGTGGTTTGCAACCCCGTGGGTTCATCTGTTGTACAGACCACCTGGCAGACATGTTCACACTGGAGGTGGTGGCCATGTTTGGGCTGCGCGCTGTTGTTAATAGAGGCAGCTCTGAGTTCCTCTATGCTCCTTAAGAGACTTTGGTTCTCCTTCTCCAGCTTCAGCATCCGACTGCGGGTCCTCTCACTCACCTCCTCGCTCAGAGTCTGCTGGCCTGTACACAAACACGTGCCGGCAATTAACTGAAGGACATAAGAACTTGAGACGGACAGAATGAAAGACTAGTTGCAAACATTTAAAGGCTTTTCGTACGCAGAGACACACTTTATAAAGTGGACACCTTTATTATATCTGTGCACAGTTTGAATGTTTCTTGAGCCCAGTTCAGTTAGCCTATTAAATAAGTTAATTCTGTAGGATCAGTAGCAGAATGGTACAATACAAGCGCAACATTTTAAAACTTTTTCATACATATAATTCTACATTACAATCCTAACAATTACAATATACAGTTAATAAACTTTAACAAAAAAGATTACTGACATCATAAATCTGTTAACCACAATTTACAGTGTTTGGCGAAACATCTACTGATCTGTGGACATCTAGTAAATGAGCTTAAACTCTAGGTCATGCTTCAGCATACATTCAAACTGTATGCAGAGACATAAAAAAACAGATATGAGAAGTATATAACAGTGCTAATAGATTAAAGCACTCATGCATGCATCTGTCCATGCATGAACACATTGACATAATTTACATATCAATTTCCTTATTTTCTCTACCATTCCAACCAATCCAATCCATTAATTGTTCCATTACTTCATCTTACTGTATCACCAGCTCTCCCGTTCAGACCAAAAAAAGCAATGTGGGAGTGTCACTGAAATGGCCCATTTGTGTGACGTCCTGTTGTGTTCTTTAACCCCCCAATTTAGCAGAAGTAGACTTTCACAGTTACTGTTTTCTGTCAGATCCTTTATAGATCTCAACGTTTTCCGACCGCACTTGAAGGCAGCCTCATTTCACGGAGAAAGAGAGAGAAAAGAGACGAGCGAGACCGATCGACTGTGCTTTGTTGTTTGTCAAACATTCAGCTGTTACACAAACTCCCGGGCAGTTCAGTGCTTGTGTTTCGTGTGTTTTTACACTTTCTTGTGGCAGCGATAGAGGCAGTGATGTTTCCTGTTTCCTGTACGGGATTCTCACACCGCCTCAAAACCGACTGACAAGTCTGATCACTGGTGACATGATTGGCCACCGCAGCGTGACGTGGGGTTGCGTTTCTTCAAAAGTTGAGTCGGTCTTAACTTTTTGCCACAGGCTGCTGCATTTTTTTCCGTCTCTCCCCCTGCGGAAACCCCCGCCGCAGCCTAAACGCACTACCCCCATTCAAAATGAATGGAAAGACTGGCGTTATTGCCACACCATCTAACGGCCAACACAGGCTGTCTGAATGCAGACTTACCCTGGGAGTTCTCAGTGGTCTTGGAGAGCTGCTCTAACTCCCAGCCCAGGTGCTGGGACTCTTCCATGCTCCTCCTTTGAGCCAAACAGAGAGCCAGGTTTTCCTCCTGCAGCTCGTCAATGCGCCTCCGATCTGCATTCCTCTCCTGAAGGCGAGACACAAAATATCAGCAGCAGAGGTATGAGTACAGATTCTGTCCAGCCGCTCGAAAGCCGTGGAAGAGGCTTAATGCAACGCAACACAACGGTAAGAAAGAAGACTTAGACCCTCTTGTGTGCAGATGTCTGACCTGTTCCATGTCGTGGACCCGGGCCTTCAGCAGCAGACTGTGCTTCTCAAGCTGGTGGATTTTATCGGAGCGTGCCCTCCAGCCCGCCAACTGATCCCCCAATACCTCTTTGGTCTCCTGTAGCACCCTGTTATCCTCTTTTAGCTCCTGAAACACACACGCAAAAAACATCAATATGTGATTGTTGCAGCAGAGTATTCAGTGATTCAATTCCAAGAGAGATACTTTATTGATCTTTTTTTTATATATTTTGTATATATATCACACACATGCACAAACAAGACCTATACATGCACTAATAGAGAGATGTCAGAGCGTGGGGGGCTGCCCATTAAAGGCCCCCCGAGCAGTTAGGTGCCTTGCTCAAGGACACCTCAGCAGTGCCCAGGAGGTGAACTGGCACCAGTCCGTACAAGGACTTGAACCAGCAACCTTCCGGGTCCTAAGCCAAGTCCCTACGGACTGAGCTACCGCTGCAACAAAGCATACATATAATTATAATATCATGTCTAAAATCACTAGTAAAGCATTTGTAAGACTGCATCAACCTCCACTTTGGACTTGTAGAACTCCATCTTGTGCAGTTGCTCCCTGTAGCGTCCCACTTCACTCTCCAGCTTGTCCGCCTTTATGGCTCTCTCTCTCAGGGCGTCCAGCTCGTCGCGGTAGGTGCGGGATGCGCGAGCGTCTACAAGCAGCTGGGAGTTCTGGTGAAGATAGAGGCATAGTTTACAGAAAAAAACTTACAATAAATGGAGATCTGAAGCATATCCAGTCCTGGAAGTCTTTAAGTGTCTCTCAGCATAATATCAGTGTCAGTTTGTTACATTATTTGCATTGATCAATGTTTTATAATAACAATAAATCAAATGCGTACTTGTATTGTGAAAGGGTAGTGAAGAACCCACAGACAATTATCACCCAACTTTGCAGTTCCCCTTTAGCTTTCCGTTTTTTTAGCAGACAAAGTTAGCAACTAGCTTGTGGAACATTTAGCAGCTAAAAAGCCAAATATGTCCCTTAATTAATTCTGCTTCATTTTGCCACAAATGTTTGGTTGTTGGAAACATGTGAACCAATATGCTTGGTTGTTGGAAACATGTGAACCATGCTAACATGTGTAGCCATAAGGATTAAACAGAGAATACAAATTGAGACCTCCTTTTCAGACAAAGCCCTACAAGCTTTTGTTGTATCTGAGTCAAGGTTTAAATTTGCTGTCATTAATCACTGCTCTGCAGCAAAGTGTGGCGTGCAATAATCTGTATAATCTTCAGAGCGGACAGGAGGTTACTGTGTGTCACCATCAGAAGGAGCTGCAATTTATTCTATGTCTTTTCAAACCTCCTGCTGGATCCTCTTCAGCTCTGCCTCCATGTTCTCCAGCTCATGTCTGCAGTCCAGCATCTGCTCACTCTTCTCTTCTCTGGTGGGGTCAGATGTGCCGCGCAAAAAAGACAAGCAGGCGGGCCGATCAGTGTGCATTACTTACTACTTTTCTGCAATACTTTTACATATATTTAAATACTGCAAATGACCAAACACAAATGCCCCTTTGAAATGTTGTTTTATATGCTAAGTAGGCTATCATTAATAATGTTGTTAGAAACTTGCATTGCACTAACCTACATATACTTGATTGTCGAGAAACAGATGCATGTAAAAAGAGCTATTGCAGATTCAGATGTATTTATGCACATGGAAGAAGTGTCTTAGGCCAGGGCCATACATGATGCTTTACGTGATATTGTGTTTGCTCAGAGGCAGCAGTATGTGAATCTGAGCAGCCCAACAAGAGAGGACAATACAGCTGAGAAGATGGGATGGGGAGCAATGATGGAACTGAGATTTTGATCGGATCAGGGTTAGTGTGTGTGTGTGTGTGTGTGTGTGTGTGTGTGTGTGCGTGCAGTATCCACTGAAATGCAGAGCTAATGTGGGTCAGTGGTGGTGCACAGCCATGGAACCAGTAATGTGGGCCAAACTCCCAGGGGCAACTCTTATCCTGTAGTATCTCTCTCTCTCTCTCTCTCTCTCTCTCTCTCTCTCTCTCTCAACAATCATTGTGGGAAAGGACAACTAACTTCTATCAGTGTGTATTTTTTATTTCATGCCATTTGCGTTGTATTTAGATCTCAGATCAACACTTTTCCCATGCATTGGCATGTTTGCTATAAGATGCTTTTATGACTAGCCATGTTCCCATTCAATTGTCAAAGGAACATGCCAGATTCATTTTTTTACTCACAAAATACAATTAAAATATGATGCATTATTATTCATTAAACTATCCACTATACTTTAAATAGTGTTTCTTTTCCTCATGTTTTCTTGTTTAATTACATTGCATATTTTTGTAAATAAAATAAAGTGTTAGGTACTCACAGTTCTTGTCTAAATCGTCTAATCTTGGCCTTAGAATCAGCCAGCTCCACAGCCAGGTGTTGCTGCGTCCCTGTCTGCTGCTGCATGTTGGGAGAGTAGCTGCCAGACTGTGGGCTGGAGGGGGTATTGAGCAAGCTAACAACACCTTCCTTTTCCTGCATTAGCTCTGCTATAGTCTGCAAAAAAAAAGCATATGACTCAATTGAGACCAATTGAAAATCTGTGCACTCAGAGTAGAACTGTAAAAACGTGTTGATTGAAACGGTTCTATCTATAGAGAATTTTCATGTCTTAACAAGCACACTTTGTAGCTACTTTATACCCAAAATACAACTTCATGTAAAATATATGTTTGGATTCAAACAGGTTTTGATAAAACATGCAGTTAATATGCATCTCTTAAACAATCAGACTAAATTATGATAGAATGTCATATATACCTCTAGATGGGTGTCCCTCTGGTCCAGCAGTTGTCGGAGGTGTGTGGCCATATTCCTCGCTACGGCCTCCAGCTCATCTGGGTGCACCTCGCTGGACTCCAACCACTGCAGATCCAGCACGTTCTCCTGACTGTGAGTCAACTGGTTAACATGGGAAGGGACATTCAGGGTAGCAGAAAAAAAGCACAATATAATGTGAAAGAATATAAAGTGGCACACATATCCTCAGGATGCAGCTACAAAATGACATACACAGTAACTTTTTTTTACTTCCCAATAAATCCTTAGAAACTTTCATACAAACTGTATTTCTCATAATATATTTAGCTAACACAAACTGTATTCTTTATTTTTCCCAGGTACGAGCACGACTACACACAAACTGATATCCTGCACAACGAATGTGGCATTTCAAAGCTCACGTCATATAAAGTCAAATACCTCCTGAATATGTGCAGCTATAGCAGCTTTTGTGTCAAAGTCAAGCGACCGGATCCTCTCGATGTACTCCTCTTTTTTCTCACACTGAAAGTGAAAATGTTAAAAAATTTAGATCTCCACAGCTCATGCAAAGTGACATCAAAGCGACTTTTAGTCCTCAAAGCGACTTTGAGTCTTTAAAGCGACTTTGAGTCCTTGAAAAGCGCTATACAAATTAAATTTATTATTATTATTATTATTATTATTATTATTAAATTTATTATGCAGTCTGTTTCAGGTTTTCTGCACAGCCATAGTCAGATAGTCAGGTTTTACCTGGACTGCACATCCCAACAGCAGCAGCAAAAGCTTCTTCATTTCCTCCAGACTTTGTTCTGAGGGGGAAAAAAGTTCATTATCTGAAATAGAACTTATCAGATTGAAGTTCTGAGGGATGCTGGCATGGATTTAAGTTGAATAGAATGCTGGCTGGTGAATTTAGGTCACCACTTTCCAAAGCCTTACCATCACAAGGCTGTGTGGTTATCAGACTAATAGAGTGCAATTGAATTAAAACTGTATCAGAAACTGTATTAAAGACCTAACGCAGTCTGTCTGTGAGGAAATACTGTAATTGTTTTCAGTGCTGGGAAGCCTTTTTTGGGGGGGAAACTGCTGCTTGATTTTCATTGTTGACTAATTAGAAACAAAGATTATAACGCATTTTGCATTGTTGCCATTTTCTATATGCAATTACCAATTACATTATTGCTAGTAGTTGACTTTAGTTTCATTAGCAAACAGTTTTAAAGTGGACATATGTTCATTTTCAGGTTCATACTTGTATTTTGGGTTTCTACTGGAACATGTTTACATACTATGTTAAAAAAAACATACTTTTTCTCACACTGTTTGTCTGATAAAACCTGCATTTACCCTATGTCTAAAACACTCTGTAGTATAGTATAGTATAGTATAGTATAGTATAGTATAGTATTGTATAGTATAGTAGTGACATCACAACTGTATGGAAGGCCTAACTGCTCGTTTAAAGGAACAGTTTCTGATTACGGGCTGTGTGTATTTTTCTGTTGATTGAGTGTTTTTGATACTTTCACAGTATGTTATAGCACCTCGACCTGCTTTATAATAAAAAAACATGGAAAGCTCACTTTTTACAACATGTGATATTTAATAGTTTTAATATATATTTTAATAAACTTGTATTTTTTCTTAGATCTTTTAATTCGACCAGTTTAGCAATGACACTAAATCCATATTACACATGTCCTAATCCTAGCTAAATGAATGGAAATCAATGGAAAAAAAGAATGCACTGCTTATTGAGTATCAGCAAACAGACTAATCAGGCTTCCAACCATATACTGACTTTGCAGCTCCAATAGAGAGGAGAGCTAAGTAATAAAAGAGCATACCACAGTAAGGAGTCCTGCTTAGCAGCAACACGTTTGGCAAAGGAATCATGATTACTTGTCTCAGATTATCCTGCAAAAAAGAAAAACAAAGAGGGACGAGGGAGATGGGTGGAGAGAAATAAGGGAGATAAGCACATTTTAGGCCAAAACTGAAACAAGGACAGAATACAACATTTCTTGTGGTCGAGCCAAAGTGCTTGAATGGACAGGGACGTATGTATGTACAGCACATAGCAGCTGCTTTAACACGTGTATAGAAACAGAGCCAACAAATGGAGGAGCGCTCTGAATGGGTAGATGACAGAGCCAGTTTCCCTGGTGCAGTGGGGAAATCCACCAAAAGTGTTTAGTACAGCCTTGTATCAGGCTATGAGTGGCTTGCGTATGTGTACAGTATGTGTGCTGGTGTGGTGTATGTGTGTGCGCAGTATAATAGTAATTGTTAATAGTTCCTAATGAGGAACCATGTAAAGTTCAGGAAACCATAACGTATTCCCATATGCAAGGAAAGCTACAGTTGACAGGAATCATTTAGTCTTTGATGTAATACAGTCCACCATGCACTAATAGTCACATTTTCCAGTGATTGCCACTGTGACCCTTTAAGGACAGTTGAACTGACTGGCCGTGAATCTCCCATCATCCTCTACTTTCCTAGCTTGTGTGGCTCTTGTGTGATTATGGAGCATGGCGCTGAGAGCAAGTCATTAGCAAATCATGCTAACAACCCTAAACTAAGATGGTGAACATGGTAAACATTAAACCTGCTAAACATCTGCATGTTAGCATGCTTACATTAGCATGTAGCTCAAAGTACCATTGTACCAAAGTACGGAGCAGCTAGCATGGCTGTAGAGACCAGTGGTGTAGTCTACGTGATACGCAGGTATACACAGTATACTCACTAAGAAAGCTCCAGGATTTCCATATACCCACTTAAAAATGCCCAATGACACGCAACAACATACTTTCTATTATATTTTTGATATATTTTGAATTGTCATCTGTGTTTTACTTTCTTCACATAGGCTAAATAAATGTATTTCCACTGTAAATCGGTGCATAAAATTGTATCCGAATACAGGAAATTAAGTCGTTGATGCTCAAAACTTCCCTGGGGGAGGACCCCCACACCCCCCACTATGATATGCCCCAGATTCTGGCCCATATACAGCACAGTATACCCACTACAATACATCAGACTACACCACTGGTAGAGACTCTTCAGTCTAATTTTTCAACCAGTGGAAAAAATAAGTCCTTTAACTGACTGACTGACTTTTCACATGACAGCGGTTAAAAGATGCAAGAGCTGCCCTACATCTGCTTTTACTGCAGGAAACGTATTCAAGAGTTATTTTAGTATGGGCAAAATCATAAAAAGAAGCTGCAGTCTGTTTCAGGCATAAATTAATTCTGACATTTTTCCTTCCTGTTAGGTCCTTGGAAGGAGAGCTGCGATGAATGTGATCAGAGTGACTAAAAAGTTACCAAACTTTGAGTTTACCGAGAGTAACCACAGTAGAAACAATGCTATATGATGATATGATATCAGATATACTATACATCTGTGCTAACAAAAATATAGTATATAACCCCCCATTATTCCTTTGCTGTGCTAATCAAAAGAATTTGATTGTCCTGACCTCAGTGAAATTATTTTTCTTGTGCTCTTAACTGAAGAAAGCTCAGCTTAAAAGGTATTTAATTACTCTGACACAGACAGCAAATCCAAGATTCAACATCAGTAGTGTCTGCCCATCTCAATCTCGTGACTTAATGTGTCACTCTAAAGCTCTTTCTGTCTGTCTGTCTGTCTGTCTGTCTGTCTGTCTTTCTAAATTCAATTCAATTCAACAACTTTATTAATCCCACAAGGGGCAATATGTTAAAGGTCCCATGGCATTAAATTTCACTTTCTGAGGTTTTTTAACATTAATATGAGTTCCCCCAGCCTGCCTATGGTCCCCCAGTGGCTAGAAATGGCGACAGATGTAAACCGAGCCCTGGGTATCCTGCTCTGCCTTTGAGAAAATGAAAGCTCAGATGGGCCAATCTGGAATCTTGCTCCTTATGACGTCATAAGGAGCAAGGTTACCTCCCCTTTCTCTGCTTTTCCCGCCCAGAGAATTTGGCCCGCCCATGAGAAAGAGTGAGACATCATGGCTTTCAAATGAGCAAAGTGGCAGTTGGTCAAGGCCACACCCCCACCCTCCACCTTGCCCCCCCCTCTCTCCTCCTCAATAGCTACAGACACAGAAATGACACATACTAAGTTTGATGTGTTGATATCTTGCCCGGTATCAAATTTAGCTCGCCCTGCATTTCTTGGGGATGTATGAAAAATGAAATTGTATTTTAAATATTTTACCATCTTAACAATCAGTGCCATATTAACGCATACCTTACGACTGATGTAGCCTAGTATCATCTTTTCATTACTGCTGTTACGGCTTTGCATGGTTGAGCGGTGTTAGAAGATGGGTTGGTCTATGTTACTGTGTTCTGATGTTTGCATGGCTTCCTATACTGAAGGTGGATACTGTTTGATGTGTAGCTGTGCTGGGGTTTTGATGCTTCCTGTGGCACTGCATCGCAAACTGAGAAAGCTTTTTTTTGTTTTAGCTGTCTGTATGGTGTCTTGTTGACTCTTGTCTGTGTAGTTTAATCTGTACTAATGTCTCGTTGATTTCTGTCTGTATAGATTAACCTGCACTAATATCTTGCTGCTTCCTGCTGCTCTGGTCTAAAATCATCTGGCCAAAGGACTATAGTTGAAAATTAGCCGGCTGGCTAACACTGGCACATTTACAGAAATGTTGATTAATGTGTGTTGTCCTTTATAAAGAAAAAAGGAAAAGGAAAGCTCATTGTGGGACTGGCTCTAGTGGCTGTAATTCTGCACCAAGGCTGAATTTCGGGAAAGAGACTTCAGATACAGTATTACGGGACCACTAAGGCCTATATAAAAGCATCCAAAGAGCACCATGTCATAGGACCTTTAAGAGCAACTACTGTACAGACAGCAAACAAGCCTACATATAGGCCTACACCCTAGTGAGTCTGTCTGTCTGTCTGTCTGTGAAACTGCAGCTTTACTGTGTCTCTGTGCTGCGCTCTAACCTCACTCCTGTGCTGATTACACAGATGTGTCATGGCTGATATTTAGGGCACCAGCTTAACAAGAACTAGTTGATCTACCAACTATCTGGTTTGCGCATGTGTGAGCCAGTGTGTGCGTGATGGATGATGCAGAATTGCAAGAAATCCAAGTCCATGTTCAGATACCATAATCTGATGTAGAGAGATGGAAAGCTTAGCAGCCTGTATCTTTGATAACATATAATATGGCTGAGAAACAAGAACAGGGAACATCCAAAACTCACCAGATAATAAGTCTTAATTTGCTGGACAAGGAAGTTCAGGTTCTGGATCCTCCGACTTGGATCCCTGCTCACTTTGTTTGCACCCTGAGGTGTAGCCGAGGGATTTCTGAAGATGGGATGCAACATAAAGGCATTTTACTTGACATTTCTGCTAATTACAAACAAATGGTTGTCAGTGGAATGGAGTAAGAGAAAGAAGAAAAGCTGGTAAAAGTCTTGGCTCAGGGATCGCCATGAAAACATGTATGAGGTCTCTATTCATTCCTAACTTTAGCCTGTGTGACATCATTCCTTTCAGCCAACAAACCGCACTGTTTTCGAGCCAAATGGGGTGGCATTAGACTTTGCAACCCAAAGGAAACCCTTTAGCTGGATTCTCAGGCTGTTGGCTCGGGCCTAATGTAGTCTGGGGCTGAACTGTCTTTATACATTATAGCTGAAATGCAATCATTCATGAACCTTTGTGCGGTTATACAGGTCAGACTTCACCTTTTTGCTCAGGAAAGATTGCTAGCAAAGCGATGGACTAAAATGTATATCACACGTCAGTTATTTTATGACAGGGAAAAGACAGAAAGACATAATGGATGAAAGAGAGACAGAGATGCTGCCTAGCTGCCCAGTGCATCACATTTTTTAGTTCGCCTGTCTCCATCTCAGTGCTGTTTGTCCTGTTTATGTGTCTCTCCTCCCTCCCTCCCATCTGTGTCCCAATGCCTCTAAACAGCAGCAACGAGGCCCTAATCCCAGAGGGTCTCCCAATCCAAGAGATTATCCCGCCTCTTCCCCCCCCCTCGGCGCAGCATTGTTTTTAATGCTAGAGCATTTAGAGCTGGTTATTGTGACCCTTGGGGATAAGTGGGATGAATGGATACTGTAGAGTTGGGGTGGCTAGACAGCATTATCCACAAGTGCATTGGGTCATCAGTTTTTTCACCCTTTCTTTGCAACTCTTCAATTTCAGCTCTACCATCAATGTCTGAAGTGTCAACCCAACATAAAGACTAAAGCTAGGGTCTCGCCACCTGTCAGCTCACAGCAGTTTTTGTCACATTGTAAATTGCCTAAAGGCCATCAGTTAGTTAGTTAGTGTTTGTTAAGGGTGAGGGTAATTCCCTCAGAACATAAGGCACCCAAATCATAATCTCTTAAGTAGCATCTTGACAGTATCTATGATGTCCCTCATGTCTTGACAGATTTGTAGTCTTTTTCTTCTGTCCCTCAGTGTCTGTAACTTTCATGCTAATTCTAACATTTTTTGAGAAACCCTAACCTGTAAGTAATGAGGAAGTTGCATTTAAAGACTGCTGCAGACTACAAAGATCCCCTTTTATTACTGCAGAGTGACAAAGCCAGTACTGTTTGTGTCTGGATAAGAATGTTAGCTTGATACTGTATCAGTAGCTGCTATAAATGGCATGAGGGGAGAAGATAACGTATTCTATTAAAAAATGACTTAATAAGGGTTGTTTGCTAGTGTTTGAACGATTAATCATAACTTAATGACAGATTCGATATAAAGTCTATGAGAGCCAACAGTTTCAGAACACAGGTTACTACTCTGAATATCCATCTGGACACCGCTCACAAGATTAGAAATGTGACAAATGAAATATAAGATGCAAGAACAATGCTTTGGCACGAAGTGACTTACATTTGTGTCATTATGTCATTCAAAAAAACTCCATCCAGTAATTCAGAAAAGTCCAAGTGCATGCCCCCATCATGTGGCATGAATGTCTTCACCTAAATAACACAGAGAATATACAGGATGACAGGTTGATATCACAGTCTGGCAGGAAATCTGAGCCTTCTGCAATTACTTACCCAAGTGACAAGTGGGCTCAGCATGAATTGATCCAGACAGGGCAGAAACACTCCAATTTCCATCGTTACCAAGGTTGTGGCTGATAAATCTCAACAGAATATCCTAGTTTGGTCAATCAGGAAAAGACTGGTAGCAACACACTAACTACATTTCCTTCAGAAGTGAGGCAGTCTTGCAGGAGTGCACCATCCAAATCGTCCCATGCATCTACTAGTTGATAATTTCCACTGCGGTTGTACAGATTGTCGGCGTTTCTACTCACAGACTCCTCTTGATAGCTTAGCGGCTACATCCACGACATCCGACACTTTAAACGTCGCCAAAGCGGTCCTATCCGCATTTCATCCCGCAAAAGCACACACACACACACACACACACTCTAACATCCTCCTTGGTCCTCTCTGCTGCAAAGGCATCTGCCGCCAGTTCCCCCCAACCCCCCTCCTCCTCCCAGCTTCCCTGCTCGTCACACAGAAAGAGTTAGAACTGATGGAGGGATTTCTTTTGCAAATACTTAACCAAAAGTGACAGTTTAGCCAAATGTGCTATTTCCTTTTAAAAACTCTTGGACTAGACACCATAACATGAAATGTTCCCTCCCTAGTTCGGATACAGTTGCCCGCCCCTGCAGCAGACGTGCTAATAGAGCCATCTGAAATATCTTTGCCTTTTAATCTGTCACCATGACAACAGCGCCCCCACCCCTCCCCATCAACAGCAGCAGCAGTCTCTCTTTCACATGACAACAAAAGCAACACTGCTGCTAACACATCCCCTTCAACGTTAACCACTTAGCTATGATATATTGTTGTTCAAGTAGGCTAACATAACAAAATAGTAGGATGTTGTGAAAATTTGCAACAACCTTTTGTAATGTTATAAATGTGTTTTTTTAATGTGCCTATTATTTATTTTAAATTAGTTTAATATTTAGCAAATTTTCACCGGATAAACAACTATAAACATAATAAGCTCCCCTCAATGCAATTACCCTTAATTCATTTGCAAGTATACACTCATCATGAGTACTTTATGATGTAGCCTAATATGATTTTGCACAAAAATATTCAGTTCTATTTCAATGTTCAGCTAAGGAATCCTGTTCAGCAAGTGCTAATAAAGTGATAAACTGAATTTAAAAGGTCGGACTTTATCCGAGACAGATATGATGAGGTTCCTTTTGAATACAAACTCATCATGCCAAACTGTGGCTTTCAAAACTAGCATCCTGTGATCGTATGATGGTGCTATATATGGCGCCTCCTTGTGTTAAAGACTGGAAGCAACTCTGAATGCTAACGTTAAATCTGTCATAGATGTAGCCTACATTACAAATAGCCTACTGTAAAAAACGATGTAATACTATAATATAATTTTGCAGTATACAACCAATTTAAATAATGCCTTCAGATAAATCATGTGTTATTTCTAAATATATTTGTATATATATATATATATATATACATCATCATACATAATACATCAGTCCTGCAATAAATCCTACCTTCATTAAGGTTATACTGTTCAGAACATTTTGGAGGATGTAGTTTGTGGTGTTGTTGAACTATTGCAATATATAGAAAGCTGGTTCTGTTTTTTAGCCCGCCCTCAATTTAAATGGGGTGGACAAAATAATAACAACTGTCAGTGTAGCACAACACAATTAAACGACACCACAAAAATACAAAATTAAATGTGTAAAAAGTGTTATTTTAAAGGGATGTACTTCTTTTTGTAAAAGCATACACTGCCTCACAATAATAACAATGCAAACAGTTAGATGACTATATGATTTCCTTTAAAAACATTAAGATTTTTCCAAAAGTTCAATCTTAATTTGATAAATCTTAATGCCAGATGTTTTCCCTCATTCAACAGCCAGATAAACCATTGTCCACTTGAATTAAAAGAGGAACCGCAATTGTGTACAGTTATTTGACATAACAATAAATCTAAGTATTCCTATAATGTGTTAAATAGAATACTGGACTTACTGTCTCCAATGGGATGATAATTATGTGTGGGTGGTGTTGGCCAACACCTTCTTCTTCTCCTTCTCCAACTCCTTTTTTGTTCTTTGATGGAATCAGATTGGTTTATCTACATCATCTTTGTTTTTATCTGATTTTTGTCATTTTTTTTTACAGTATGTTGATTGTTTGAGATAAATAAAAACGTTAATAAAAAAATCCAAATCTATTTACTATTCTATCTAACATGCTAACACACCATGTCAGGTATTTTGTCAATCATCTTGTTCTGGTGTTTGTCTGCCCACCAGTGGCCAAATCTGGTTCATGCAGTGTGCCTGAGTTCATAACAGAGTGTAAATGGAGTATCACACAAACTGAACTAATGTTTTGGACTATTTCTAGTGTACAGGGTGAGTTATTGGACATACTGGAGATGCTCTGTTTTATCAACAGGGGACTCTAGCTTTGTAACAATGCAATATTTAAACTGTGTTGTGGGTGCAATTTGAGAAGATTATATAAAACACACTGACCTCATTAGATATGCCTGTCTGCATACTTACTGCTTTGATAAAAGGAAAATATGAACAATGGTTGGGCAGCACTATGTTAGTGTAAATGTGGGCCACTCTATGCTTTCTCAGCAAAGTGATGTTGAAATACACACCACCACCACAACAACAATAACAACAACAACAACAACAACAACAACAACAACAACAATTAGGAAAAAGATACATTTTATAAGTACAGATGAAAATTTCAATGAGATGATAAACAGCTGTCGGCACATCTGTAAAACTACTGCATAAGCTTGTGCATTCAAGGAACTGAATTCGTTACAATCGAGTGGCGATATAGCATTAAAGTCCTAAATGCTAAAAAAAGTAATGAAAGTTTATAAAACATACATATTAAAACTAAACAAAAATAGTGCATCATCATTAAATACTAAATGTAATTCGTAAAGTTTGATGGGATATGTTTATGAATTGGAATAAATTTCACATAGAGAGCATATTGATTTTATAATTAGCATATTGCTTGTCCTAGCATATAGTTTCAATTTGAATACTGTTTTTCAATATTCATGCAGCATAGCGTGCTCATATAACTGTCAACATTGAATTAAGTAGTTAGATACTATTACTGTAACTTGCAGCTGTAGTGAGTCAAATTATTATTGTCTTTGCTGACTGTAATTGAATCTATTCAAATAACGTCACACAATTAAAGTCTAATAGCTTAAGTCACATTCTTACATTGTGTACATGTGTTGTAAACTCTAGAGTATTCAGCCTCATGAGGCTTTAGGATATAGAAAGACATTCTGTGCTTATAAAGGGTTGTTCCACTCCTTTTCCTCCTTAGACTCCATGTGAACTTTGGCTTGTTGCAGGTTTCTGTATTTGCCCTGTTGACCTTTGTTTCCGTGTAGGCTCTTAGTGTAACGGGACCTCCAGTCTCTCTCAAAAGCAGCCTTGACGTGTTCCAGGATTGTCACTCCCCTGTCTTTAAGACTATTTTTCATCTTGACCACCAGCCCAACTCCTGAATTAATAGCAAAGTCACTTCCGACCCAGTCATGGTTACCTGTGGACAAAAAGCTAACCTTAGATATTGTGTCTGTATACTCAAGAAATAATGACTTTGAGTCTTTTGATTACTGTGCTTTCATCTTTATGTGTGTACAAATGTATATACATGTTGGTGCTTATGTGTCTCAGTGTGTGTGTGAGAAAGAAAACATGTTTAATTTCTTTTGAAAAAAATACGCTTCACTTTCTTGCTGAGAGATATATGAGAAGATTGAAACCACTCTAGTATCAATCTTCTCTTCTAGAGCTCGACAAGAAAGAGAATAAGCCTATTTCCCCAAAACCTCAAAGTATTATTTGCTTTTTTCAAAGCATTAAAAAATAGTGCAAAAAATTATATGTAAATTGAATTAGTTGCAAACACGTTATACATTGCCTACCAATGTAAACAGCATTATCGGTCACCATGTACTTGTTGTGGTTGAGCCCATGTTGAATATCATCGTCTTGCTCCTTGTGACTAAAAAACCTCTGCAAAAAAAAAAAAAATATGATCAACAAAATCAATGTGTAAAGAAACCACGTCCATTCTCAATTTTATATTTGCATAATGAATCAAGATAAATGTCCAGAAGTTCACAGCAAATATTAAACTACATCTTTGATGAAACATATTTGGAGGAATAATCACGTACCACCTCCAGTGAACAGTTGTGCAGCTGCATGCAGAGCGACTTGAGGGAGGTGACAAAGTTAAAGGTGAGGGGGTGAGTCTTCTTCCAGAAGCTTATCAGCAGGCGAACTCTGACTCCTCTCAGTACCACAGCCTCTCTGATCACCTCATCAATAGGTGACCAGTACCTGTTGATGCAACCATTGGAATAATTAGACACCGTTTTACATCTGAAGGCAATGACACATTCGTACAGTTTGTTTCTTAAAGTTAAGTTACTGAAAGATTTGATTTCATTCAACCAAAAATGACAGTTTATAATGGAACCAATCTGAGTTCTGATGTACCTTGTGACCGAGGTTCCTTTGAAACTCCTGCTCACCAGAGGGAGGTAGTCCGTCACGGATATGAAGATAAATGTCTTTGCACTCTGGATGACTTGATAGATGGCATCTACATCTCTGGTGCGATCTTTAGCGCAGAAGATTTCAGGAGACGTCTGCAGAAACGATACAAGCACTCAGACAAGTTTGGACCAAAAATGTAATAAAGACACAGGTGTAATTTACAGGGTTGGTGGAGATGGGTTACAATCCCCCCAATAATCAAAACTGGCCATGGCAACCCCCCTGCGAATATCTAATAATAATAATTTCCTTTACATAATTAAAGACATTTGCACCATAACTTGATGCAGAAAAGGCACAAATTGTTGCAGAAAATTCACCACAATGCAGGAAATGAAGTGTTTCATAATATGCTCAAAATTTCAATTTTATTCAAAAGTGGAGATCTCAATCTCCCCAATGCTAAACCCAAAGTTATGCCCTTGAATAAAGATCAAATCGAAGAACTGAAAGGTGGACAAAAATATGATTTAGATTACTTTCAATATTTCATTTTTTCATTTTGTCCCAGTTCAACAAACAAAAGTTGACAACCGCACCTTTTGATTGACAACCCCATTAAATTGTTACAATGATAAGGACAACATCATTAGAGTTTATAATTTTCCAAAACGTCAGATTCAGTGTAACAACTTTGACAAACTAAAGGGCTAGAAAAACAACAAGGCGCACATCTCCAACCATGTATCACCACTCAAAGAAGCGAGGCACAAGAGCAGATTGGAGTTGCCAGCTGCTTGTGACAGCGTGACTCCATTAGTTCCTATAGGATGATAAATGTCCTAAATGCAACTGATAAGCGTCTTGTCGCTTAGAGAGCAACAAGATTCATTACTGTCAAATTAGGTTGAGGTACTAAGATATTCAGACTCAAGATGCTCCACAGCGTGATATTACCATGATTAATCACCCCCTGTGTGTGTCTGTTATTAGTTGGTAATGAAACTTTCATTAAGACCTTCACCATCTAGTCCAGAGTCAGGAAATTGGTGCCTTAAGAGGAATATAAACCAGTCTGAGAATTTATTGCAGACACAACCTGTGGTTTGTGCATTTTGTATAGAGTCAATTTATGTGCTAACATACAGTGAATACTGCTACATAACAAAGCCGTTCCTCACAGACACATAAGCAGCGGCCTCTGTGGCGTTGAATTGTAGCTCCAAGGCGTCATGCCTCCCGTAGAGGGCTGTAACTCTCTTCGACCAGATGGAGGGGATGTAGTCCCTCTCATGGAGCTGCCGGTAAAATGAAAAGACTCGGTGGAGGTCCAGAGCCAGACAGCTGCAGTTATACACCACCACCCCCAGTTCTTTTCTCTGTGGGGCGTCAGAAAGGAGCACACAGGAAGAGGTGACGCAGCAGAAAAGTTGCGGTCTGAGTGTTAAGTGTGTTCACTGGATAGACATGCCGCAATGTGAGAAAGGAAGTTATATAAAGGCAAAAGTGATGCTGATTTTAGAGTGAGAATAGTATAAGATTTGATAATCAAAAATAGTAGAACTCAGTGGTGGAATGTAACTAAGTAAATGTACTCAAGTACTGTACTTAAGTACAAATTTGAGGTACTTGTACTTTACTTGAGTCTTTTGTTTTCATGCCACTTTGTACTTTTACTCCACTACATTTCAGAGAGAAAAATTGTACTTTTTACTCCACTACATTCATCCGACAGCTTTAGTTACTAGTTTCTTTACAAAGGACAATGTATGCACACAAAACACATGTAGTTTATAAAATATGACGTTTTATTATAAATTAAACTACCCAACAATATACAGGCCCACAAGTACAGTTGATCGTTTCTAGTTTATAAAATGTGAGGATTTTTCTGTATTGAGTACTTTTACTTTTAAAACCTTAAGTACATTTTCCTGATGATACTTACATACTTTTACTTAAGTAACATTTTCAATGCAGGACTTGTACTTGTAATAGAGTATTTTTCACAGTGTGGTATTATTATTTTTACTTAAGTTAAGGATCTGAATACTTCTACCACCACTGTTAGAAATTGATCCCATTATAATTTTATAAGGGTTTCCTCCTCTAGAGTCTCTACAGCCATGCTAACGGCTCTGTGATGCAGTAGGGACAGTGGTGCGTAATGATAACATAAGCATGCTAACATGCTTACAATGACAATGCTAACATGAGGACGTTATATCAGGTATATATTTACCATGTATGGTGAACAAAGTAAATATTATACATTATAGTTAGGCGTATTAGCATGTTATCATTTGCTAACTAACACTAAACGCAACAGCTGAGGTTGATGGGAATGTGATTTGTTTTGCAGGTATTTGATCATAAAAAAAAAGTATTGGACAAATTGAAATTTTAACTCCACGATGGGGCTAGATGAAAAGTGAGGAATCATTAAAGTCATCCTGAGGGGGACATTAATGTGTGTAACAAATTTAAAGACATCCAATAGTTGTCGAGACATTTCACTCAAAACCACAAATATCAGCCTCATGGTGGCGCTAGAGGAAAAGTCTGGGGGTCATTGAAGTCAATAGAGTGCTGCAAGAATGATTCCTAAAACTCGGAAATGAGTTAGCATTTTTGCACTTCCTGTTCCCTCTTTTTTCGAGTCAATGTTTTTTCTTTGGTTAGATGCCTGAAATAAGGTCTGTGATTAACAAAAGCTTAAGAGATTTTCACGTTTTGTTCTACGAGATAAAATACTTCAGTAAATACCCCACTCATGAATTTTGAAGATTTGACATGTCTTAAAAAGGCAGTGGCTAAATGAGACTACAGAAGTTGTCGGGAATATTAAATTGCATTCACGCTTCAAAATGTCAACATTGATCCATCTGATTTTTATTTTTCATTATTTTTTATTCATTTTGTTTGCCTGGTCTCTATAGGCGAAATATTTTTTTAATTATGTGATGTTGCCGTTTTATTTTTATTTTTTTATTCAATTGGAATGTAATTCTAGTTGTTGTAAACAAGACAAGAATGTAATGTGATTTTATCTAGTGCACATGTATTTATATTTGTATTTAATGTCATGCTCATGTTAGGATGCCTATCATTGTTTTTAAGGGAGCCTATTGAAACATCTGGCCAGGGACTACAGATGAAAACTAGCCTTTTGGCTAATTCTGGCATATTTACAGAAATGTTTATTAATATGCACTGTCCCTGACAAAAAAAGATTAAATTAAATTAAATTAAATTAAAAATCCTAAAAGTGTAAGTATCATAAACAATTTTCTGCAATAATCCAAAAATCCCATAAATGGCTTTTTGTGGAGGGAACCAAGGCGATGCTATCTTCTGGGTTGACCTACAAAAATATGCCATCCTTGCAGCATGGTACATGTACAAAATATAATTGCAATCCATTCAATCGTTGTTGAGATATTTCAGGTCTGGACCAAAGCATGGCTTACAACAGCGAAACATTTGTTCTAAATATATTCTATCCTGGTCATTAATTACACAGCAGAAATATGTTTTGTGTTTGTTCCATTTTGGTGAGTGGAGTGAGCCAGAGGGAAACAAACAGAGGCCTTAGTCTAGTCTACCACCATGTATGTATGGTGAATTTCTGACCCGTTCCCTTTTTGTCTTTCTTCTTACCTGCCGTTCTATCATTTGTGTGTGTGTTCACACCACACATACATTTATATATATATATGTCCCTTTCTATCGCTCTGGCTGTTAATTACACCGAATAGTAGCTTTACTTCCAGCCAGCGTTGAAGCATGAAAAGTGCCAGGTAATCACTTTGAGTAGTAGTATGCTAATACTCCCCGGTTGCTCCTCTATTGTGAATTACATAGTAAATGCAAAGTGAAAAGCTACTACGTATTTCTGGCCCGCCTCAGACTGCAATCTTAAATCATCCCTGATGCCCATTAAGAGCTGCTCGAGTAATTGCATTAAAAAGGTACAGGTGTATAGTGGAACTAATCCAGACTCTGTGTTATGTTTTAAGTCCCTGTGGGGTGCAAATGTTATAATTTTATTAAATTTGTCCAGCTTTTATTTCTGAGAGACCAAAATTTACTGTAGCCATTTTGAGGCCAGAAAAGAACCGCAGACCTGACCACACCTGACTGCAGCGGCTCATTTATCCTCTGGTCTGATTTTATTCTGCACACTCATGTTGTCGATGTTTGTTGTTACCTTGGAGAGTGACCTCCAATCCATGTCAGCGCTCCCGATGTAAATGTGCTTCCGATCCACTATCCAGAATGAGGAATGTAGTCCTCCTCTGGTAAGAGCTGTCATATTAACAAAATGAACCTCTGCATCTAGATAACGTGAGACAGACAGAGAGTGGGAATAGTGTGAAAAGTTTGAAAGAATGAGATGGAGAGAATCGTGGAAATTGGACAACTGGCCTTGGACTGGCTGACGGCAAGGCAGGCAGGCAGCCTGAGCGGCAGCTTTGACAGGAAACCAGCCAGGTACATTTGCACATTCATGATTTTTTGACCTTCATTGTAAAGTTTGGCAGACATGACGGTTGTATGACCTTTGCTGTGGAGCTGCTGGATGGAGCTGCACGGTGTAAATGAGCCTACATCTGCCAACTAAAAACATTTTAAAAAATAGTCATGGAATACATGCGAAATTTCTTTTGAAAACTGGTTTGTGCACAGGAAATGTTGTCAAGTGAGTTGTTAGGAGCTATAAATCTTCATTCTGGAAGGTTACAGTGGCATAGTGCATTGCTTTTATAAAATGGAAATATGACAGCCACTCACTGTGTGCTGCCAAGGTCTTCAGTTCAGCAGAGTTAGTCAGACTGCTGGCAATCTTCAATTTAACCCCACGAGATTTCAGGCTGAGCAGTCGCTGGAACAACAGCTGACCCTGAGGAAGAGAGTGATGTTCTGTGGTTGAGCAGCATTTCCGGATGTCTTTTCAAAGGGTGCTACTTAGATCTTAGTAAAACTAACTTCACTTAAAAGAATAAATACAGTTCTTCTAGAAAATAGTTGCATTTAAAGGTGCAATATGTAATACCAACAGCTAGTGTTTAAAATAGTTTCTGCAGTACAAATTGAAAATACTAGAGAGAGTCGTCTCCCCCGCCCCCTCCTCCCCAGACTTGAAGGTTGCCGTGCTGAGACCGTAGCATCCACAACAATGTTGCTAGAGGCTTGTCTCACATAGGACATTACTTCACAGCACAGCGGAGTAGCTAACGTTAGATGCTGGCTATATTGACAGTCATAAAAGCCTGTACTCACGGGGAGCTCTCTACCCAACTAACAGACACGCTTTTTCAGCTTAGAATTACGGTAGGAACCGCTAAAAACGCAACCTCGCCATCCTCTCCACCCGATGGACAGACACACTTCCTTGGCTTAGAATTAAGGTAGGAACCGCTAAAAATAACACTACCTTGCTGTCCTCTCCACCCGTCTGAACACACTTTATTGGCTTAGAATTACGGCAACAATCGCTAAACACTGATAACTCACGGTCCTCCCGATTTACAGCATCCCTCTCTTGGTTTAAAATAACTCACCGTTGTCGGCTACGGCCGCTGAAGAGGCTACACGTTGTAAACAGCCGTGGCCCGCCTGCCTGGTCCTCCGGTAACGTTAGCAGTTAGCAGGGTTAGCATGGCGGCGTTAGCCAGGACCAGTCGGGATCATTTTACTGGCTGTGTCTCAGTTGTTTTTGCAAGTAACCAACTCGTCTATATAATTCAACGTGAGTACACAAATGTTGAAAAGACATGAAATACCTGTCCCTTGATAAATTAGCCTGAAGCTAATACTTAGCTAGCTACCTGTTCAGGAGGAAATTAGCTAATTCGGTGTCCTTTGAGGCTCTAAGCTGTCTCCATCTTTCAAATACATCTCCAATATTTACCCGGGGTTTGTTATGTCTCTGGTCACGCAACTGTTGAAAATGCCGTTTTTTTTTTTTTTAGGTCGGTTGGAATTTATATCCGTTGATCCTGTTTGTTTGTTTGTTTGCTGCTTTCATGGCTGTACTAATGTTACAGCTGTAGCGCGCTGGATTGACGTTTTCACAGGTATATTTGGCAACCCGGCCTGGCTGTGAAACTGGGCAGTTGATAACAACACACAGGTCAAAACACAAACAGAAATTCCGTCACGGAATGGAAATTTCAAAAGGAGAAAATACTGGCATTAGCATTGTTGTCAGAAAAGATAGTATTTCAACTTAGAATGTTTCCTTAATATGTGATGACGCGTTGTGGTAATTTTTGGATTTATTACAGTAAATATATTACGTATTGGACCTTTAATCTTAAAGAACACCTGGGAAATGCAGAAGGTTCAAGCTCTGCAGGAATGTATTGGGTAATATTAAGACTGAAGATCTGACTTTGTACCTGTTTGGCAGTGCTTGGCGTTGTTTCCAGGGCCCAGGGGTTTAAGGCCCAGACAGGTGACACAACCTCAACTGAGTGCTTTGCCTGGTCCAACAATGTATGAAAGCCAACAGAGAGAGGGAGGTGGAGTCTGTCATTTGTGGGGAGAGAGAGGTCGTCTGGAATATTCTCCGTGAGCACAATGCTGTAAGTAAAACCTGCTTTTGTGAGTTTTTGAAGCATTAAAGTGGAACTCAACAATGTCTTTAGGAGCACCACTGCATGTGCAAAAATTTTTAATCTTATGAATGAAGATAGAGATACTTTAGAGATACTGAATGAATCAGTTTGTTAAAGTTTTGCACTATACATGAATGCAAACCTTATTTTTTTTGCCTTGTTATGTTATCATGTCACACTTGCAGAGCATCTTACCTGCAGTCTCTGTTACAGTTTTCCTCTGTGATACCGTCCTCATCATCCCCCCAAATGTCCACTGAAGAAAAAATTAGCACCACGAGTACAGCACAGCAGCAGAGAAGGGCAAAGATGGCAATGCACTTCTGTTGGGTCTGGAGGACGAGTAAGACACATTTAGCTAAAGTCAGACTTCATTTTTGTGAAGGATGCATGACTCTGTAGAACTCTTTCCCATGTTGTTATACAGCAGGTTAACAACTTGCAGTGAAGACATTGACATGGTTTTGGGTGGTGTACAAAAGGGAAATCAGCCATTAAATGCCAATGTCCTCATTCAATATCATTGATTAGAGGTTAAGATTCATGATCGATACAACAACTTCTTCTGACTGTAGAAACTCTTGATTTGACAACCAGGCCGCAAAGGAATTCAAAGCCCTGGAGCCCCACCCCCCTGCTTCACAAATCCTACTTTATGCCACGGGGCAGAGGACAAGTGAGGTGGAACATAACTCCAGCTGAAGGCAAACTGATACACACTAAAGCCCAATTATAAGGAATATTGGAAAGTCTGGTGTATGCTTTTCGGTATACTGCCTGTCTGCTTTGTTGTTGAAGCAAATCCCCAGCTGAAAGGGATTTTATGACCTCTGTGCCAGCATGGATATGCTCAATGTTGCATTTATGACAAGCAATTTTAAAGGCTATATAATTGTGCATGTATGTGTGTGGCTGTATGCGGTATACTGGTTATAATAAGGGAGTGAGAGGAGAGTGACAGTCAGTGGGGTCAGTGGTTATGAAGCAGCATCCTTATTGCCCTGATCCAGCCCGAGGAGTCTTGATTTCCACTGTTTTAAAAGTGCAGTTAAGCACTTCTGTTTTGCTTACGACTACAGATTTTCCCCATCTCATTCCCTGCCCTGTTTGGCTGTTGGTTTCTTGAGCTGTCAACACATCACATTAAATATTCTTTTTTGTTGCGTTCAATCCATCAAATGAATCGTATCTCGCTGATTACTTCGCGAGCATAAGCAGGGGTCTTTCTCAGACAGATGACTCCCACAGCTACAACTTTGTATAAAATGTGACTATTAAACAAAAGAGGTTCACAATTCAGCACCAAGACAGAGAGAAGATGGGGCTCAGAGGGTGTTTGTCAACTTCATTTCCCACTCCTCTCCACACGGTCTGTCTCAGGCAATGAGCCTGAAAGACTACTGGCAGAAGGATGCATCTCACACTCCCTCTGCTGTCCACTGAGACCACTGAGGTCTTCATCACATTTAGCAGAGTTAAGGACCACGCTTGACTTGTGGATGTGACTGCTCGGAAATAAAGCCTCATGATACAGTACAGTCAAAATACCCTTACAGTAAGGTGTGTTTTATATATATATATATATATATATATATATATAACCTTAAATAGCCAGCATTGAGTTTAGAGCTGACATAATTATCAATTATTCAATTGTTTGTTTGAAACAAAGTCAATTGGCAAAAATGCCCAATATTAGCTGGTTCCATTCAAATGTATTGATTTTTATTGTGGTAATTATGAATGTCTAACAAGCAATTTAAAGACGTCCGCTTGGGTTCTGTTAAGTTGTAATGATAATTTCTTTCACTATTTTCTGACCATTTAAAGACTGTATACGATATGTGTGCATTTTCTTCTTTTAATTGTTTAATATCATTGTAAATTGACTATTCATCAGGAATTTGAAGATGCCCCTTAGGCACTGGGAAATTGTCACAGAGAATTTTCTGACATTTTACAGACATATTAAAATAAAAAATGTCTTAATTGATTGATAATTAAATCGTTAAAGCAAGAAAAGCTTAAGGCAAATATGCACTAAAATCCCACCAACAGACAAAGTGAGAAAAGTGTCACAGTGAAGCGAGTGTAGTTGAGGGCTGTAAACATCACCTTCAAGGGCTCCTGTGTGGTCGGTCCCGCCATGAGAGCAGCACTCATTCAAACTTCTCTGACAGGTGTGGAAACTGCAGCTCAGTCACACATCTTTGTCTGTCTGTCACCACTCAGCCTGTCCCACTCTGATGTCTTCACTCTATGCCGCCGTCTTCATCCTGCTGGTTCCTCACTGTCCTGGAAGGTATGTGTGTGCACCTCGAGTCCTGGTCCGTCTCATGTCCCGACATGGTTCTTCCAGCCTCTGACGTGTGCTGTTCACTCTCTGCTTCTCGGTGGAGGTAGTGAGAGAGATATAGAAAGACCAACCCCTCTCATTCAAATGGCCAATACAGCGCAGTAGCTCCGAGCCCCAGCAACCCCCCTCCCTCCTCCTCCTATTCCACTCCTCCCTCCTCTTCCTCTCTCTCTATCTTCCTCTTTTATCTGCCTTGTGAACAAAACTCATCTGGCAGAAAGCAGTGGGACTTGGCTTAGAGGGGAGGGATGCTGAAACATGCCACTGGTGATCCACTGTGTGTTACAGCTGGCTGACACACACACACACACACACACACGCACACACACACACACACACACACACACACACACACACACACACACACACACGAACAGTGAAGACAAAATAATTTAAAACAGCTTTATAGCTGCCATTAATAACTTAAACTGTAAGTCAGCAGTATTGTCTGCTTTAATCCCCACTATTTAAATTACTGTAATGAATGTTCTTTTCAATAATTTACCAGATTCCAGAGCACTCATTCATGTTTCACTGCCGCGTATATAGCTTCAAATCGAAAGCTCTGCCGCTTTCTGTTGCACAGAAGTACATTAAAGGGCCTCAATGGGGGGAAATGTAATATGCAACAGTGTCTTCCGCCATTTTATTCGCCCCAACCCTTTTCTCAGAGTTGTTGCAGAAAACAACATATGCTGCTGCTGACTGCAGGCAAGCTGCTGCTGTGTTTATGAGTCCCGCACTGTACAGGGAGTAAAGGAAAGACCTAATGGAGGACAAGAGAGAAACAAGGGAAAGATAGAAGGAAGGTGAAAGAGTTTCTTTTAATTTTAAGTTTACTTGGTTGTGACTTTTGAAATAGTTACAGTAGTACTCAACCGAACTTGACTACTGGATGGATTGCTATGAGATTTGGTATATTAATGTCTCCCTCGGGAATAATTGTAATAAATGTGGTGTTCCTCTGATTTTTCATCTAGCGCGATCATTAGGTGCACATTTGAAATTGTCCAATTCTTGGATGACCAAATACCTGCAAAACTAATGACATTCCCATCGGCCTCAGCTGTGGTTTGTGCTTAGTGCATCTGGTAGATGGATGGAGAATGGCAATGCAAAGACCTGGGGAAGTGAAAAGTGGCCGGACACAAGGACTGAAGGGCAGACTAAGTAAAATAATGTATGTGATGTAACAGGAAAATAAGTCATCAATGCAGGATGTGGTGACAATGAGCCAACGCCCTATAATCAGTTGGACAAAGTGTTGCATTGACACAAGCAAATGTGACTGGCTAGAGTGTGGACGTAATGATTGTGTGCGGGGCCCTTTGACCTTCTTGCGGAAGTGGCATAGGCAGTAACAAAATCTAAACACAAGTGGTCAGCTGGAGACGCATGATAGACAATGTGTATCGGCAGTGGAAAATGGAATGGAAATACAGTTATGCTTGGGGCTGACGGCTCCGCTCTTGACAATGCTCCCTGGAACAGCCAAGCAGCATGCCATACTGAAACAGGTAGCACCTTGCAGAAACCCAACCGGGGTAAAAAAAAAGAGTAAGCCAAAAAGAGTCATGTTAGGACTCTGAACTAGGAAAGTGGAGGCAAAATGTTGCCAGCAGCAGCAGTGAGTGAAGCAGCGCCAGTGTAGCAGGGATCAGTGAGGACCGCCTTGATGTGAGAATGGCTGTGATAGGTGTGTGTCTGATAGAAATGATAATTCAATCAGCGGGCATGACTTCCGTGTCCTGCATGAACTAACGCTAAGCTTAATTATATTAATCTCATTCACATACTCATGAACAAATGTGTATGTTTTACTGTATCAATGAAACAACTGGTGATTTGTCAGTGTAGTTAAAAGAGTATAGAGTAAGTATGGTTTTTATTTATAAAGACTTGTGGAGCACTATGTGAGATTCCAGAGTGATATTGGTAGCAACAAGGAACAAAGTCATAGCAGTGAAACCTGCTGTGTTTATTTGAGGCAGGTGCCCTCTGCACGTCACCCTGCCTGTGAGCACTAAAGAGAGATCAAGAGACAGAGACAAAGGGGACAGAAATGTTTGGACCACTTCCCAGGAGAGGTGAATATTCCTAAAGCTGCACATACAGTATACAAACACACTTTCAAACAGGATGGGATTTTCACTGTCCCCCTGACCATCCAGAGCACAGACCATCAGCTGAGACTGAACCACAGCGCGGTTTTTAGCTGAGCAACAACATGAACGAGATCCCCGGCATAACGGTCAGCAGCGGTCACAACGAAAAACTGTTGACATAAACAATTTACCCACTGCACAGTCACCCATTTTCCTTTCCGTTATAATGAACAGCTGTAAGAACTCTTGACTTGATCTGTACGCTTTTCAAGCGCCGCTGTTTTTAGGAGAGCAGTTCAAAGGTCACAGCAGCCATTACAGTTTATTCCTGTTCCCTCCTGACTCTCTGTACAGGGTATCATTATCTGGTAATGTACAGCACAGTTCTCCAACACAGGTGACCAATTGTAAATAGTCCTTATCTTTAAAAGCCACACTGCAAGGAACATTCAGACTTTACACACAAATGAGCAAATTATTATACAGTGGGCCTAAACCAGGTAATAGCTTTTATGCAGTGTGTGTGTGTGTGTGTGTGTGTGTGTGTGTGTGTGGTAAAAGAACCCTGGGGTCTATACTTTTACTAGTTTTGGTCATTACTTTTTTACTACAAGAATTGGAACTGGATCATGTCTTTTAGGTAAGGTTTGATTACATTGTTTCAACATCATTTTAGTGATGCCAAAAGTATGTAGTTAGGTCCTATTTCATGTACCGAGATATCCACAAAACTTTCACTTTTCAACCCAATTTCATCTAGAAACCTAGATGTTGGTTTTGACCTGCAAATCACCTATCCCCTCCCCATCTAAACACGCCCTGTAAGAGACAATGAAGGACGCCTCAATGTATAGTTTCACCTTCACACCAAAAGATCAACAGCAGGTCTCCATGTGTGCACAGGACGCAACCTTTTTTTTTTACAGTCTATGGTGCTGAGTGAAGGCTGACAGGTCACAACGCCACAGGAGACAGCTAGGCCACATGCCAAATGGACTGTGGATGGGGTGTAGATGGGGATCCAGCGGTGAGAAATGACCCAGTTAGATTGTCAGAAAGCTCCATTAGTGAGTCTCTGTTCACAGCCTTGTGCTGGAGCTAGCTCAGCCTCTGCAACCAGGAGTTTAACATGGTTAAAAGAGAGAAGTTGAGAAATTGATTGATTTATTGATTCATTGATTTATTCACGACTAAGCACTTGCTGGATGAAAAAACAAAACAAGAAAAAGAACCTAGAAAGCACTCAAAATTATTGACAATCTTCCCTGTTTTCTTTCCTTTTCCATTTCTTAATTTCATATGTAAAGAGGTCATGCTTATATGCTTATACGTACGTATATGCTCTTCAAAGAAATGTGATGGAGGAACCCATTTATTTGTCGTAAAACAAAAAAGTTATAATAAAAAGATAATTAAAAAGGAAGAAATCTGACCTTAAAATGCCATCAAATGTTGCAGGATTTGGGAAAACAGAAACATTATTTAAGAATGTTTTCAGGCTATCCACAGCCTATATTTCTAATACCAAATTGGTGTAGATTGGATTAAATGTGTAGGATCATAATTATAACATACATTTAGTGAACAATAATTTGTTCTTAAAATTTAGTTTATCTGCTGTTCAGGATTTATGACCACATAAAGTGCTTTATAAATGACAACACAGTGGTACTACCTACACCAAATTGTTTGCAGATGGCCTAATGTTCCACCATATTTGACTGTAAACCTGCTTTTGAGATATTCTGCTAACCAACTAACTAACATACTGGACAGAAAACATAACCTCTGCGGTAAAGATAACAAAATGAAGAAAACCTATTCATGTGAACAGTCACATTGATACAAATGCATTAAAAGGCTACAGATTGAGGCAACTTGTGGTTGCACGTTTCCTGAGGCAGCTTTGGTTCCCCTCCATACATCGTTAATATCATTAGCCCTTGTTTGCATTTTTGGCTAATCCCTCCCTTCGACCTCCTCCTCCATTCCTCCTCCTTCTCCATTATATATAACAATTGAAAAGACACTGTACGTTCTGTAAATTAAGATTGTAGGATTATTAGTGTGTGTCTTTGTTTGTGTGTATGTGTGTGTGTGTGCGCGTGTGTGTGTGTACTGGGTGTGTGGCAGCAGTGAAGAAAGTGGTAATCAATTCTCATTGGAGGAAACTGAGCTCAATTGAACACTTCTCCAGCAGCAATTCTCCAGAGTCGAGGCTGATGCACCACAGGCATGCAGAATGAAAGGGTTTCCAGTGGATGAAGCTAATGCCTCTCCTGGGCTCACAGGATGACATGTTGCATATTGGACAATGTGGCTGGTGAATAATAGAATGGCTTTTACACACTTTTGATACTTTCGGACATACTTTATACTTAACATATTCAATTTTATATAATGGTATTTGTTGCAGCATGCCCCTTTTCAATTTCCAAGCATTGGATTTCCAAGTCAACTTGGATTCCCCTTCTAAAAAGCAGATTTACTGTTAATTACATTATGATGTTTGAGAGGTACCTGACAGTTATCTCTGCTGTTCCAGCATATCTTTGCGTTGTAGAAAGGTGGATGCAGAGAAGCCCTGCTGTTGGACAGCACTGTAGCTGCTGCTTTTCATTTGGGAAACACAGGCAGGAGCGCTGGGGGAGCCTCCTCTTGCCCCCTCGACCTTGGATCATGTGACAGTTCCATTGATGACCTGTGTACTGCTGTCTGCTGTGGTACAGACAGTCTGACACACACACACACACACACACACACACACACACACACACACACACACACACACACACACACACACACACACACACACACACACATAGTGCGTGGCACTATCTTTGTGGGGACCCGTCATTGGCACAATGCATTCCCTAGCCCCTTAACCTAACTTTAACCATCACAACTAAATGCCTAACCTTAACCCTTACCCTAACCATAACCATAACCTAATTCTAACCCTAATCGTAAAACCAAGTCTTAACCCTCAAACAGCCCTTTAAAGTTGTGGGGTCCAGCATTTTGGCCCCACAAAGCTGTCCGGACCCCACAAGTATACTGTATTCCCGGTTTTTGGACCTCACGAATATAGTTAAACAAGAACACACACACACACACACACACACACACACACACACACACACACACACAGAGACACACTCATACACTCACTCACAGCCAAGCACACATAGAGATGCTGTCACTTCCCGCATTTCTATCTATCATTCAGTAGCTGAATCAGCCACTATTGGTCTCTGTGCTGTCTGAGCTAGAGCATGTCTGTTTGTGGCCAGAGCACCAATGCATCCTCACACTCCAACACACACATGTGTGTGTAGTACAGTCTCGCAGGCGGTATGGGTTATGGGAGGGGCAGGCAATGGGCTTCTGTGGGCTTATACACAGGGTGGAGGTGCAACAGGAGCTGCTGCGCTGGACACAGCAGCAAGAAGCAGACAGTGAAGGAGAGTAATCTGATTGAGAAAAGTGTGCGGAGACTATCAGACATGAAGACACATACACGTACATGCACACGCACACACACACACACACACACACGTATAAGCGCACGCACACACACACCCACACACACACGCATGCACACATACACGCACACACACACACACACACACACACACTGTGTGAGATCTAATTTCTCCCGTTTGCACCTCACATACAGAATACTGATACTGGCAGAGACAGAATGTCCTGAAGCACTGTAGCCTCACCTTAAGAAACCTTTTGGCACAGGTCGAGAGACACCATATGCCTGCTCTGATCATACTCTACAGAGCTAAACATGCGGAAGCGATACTCATGGGACAACATGTACACGTCTCCATCCTCAAAGTCAAACAATACTAAAGTATTATGTGTTATTTTTAGGATATTTCTTCTAATCAAAAGATTTTAAGGCGGCGGGCATCTCAAAAGAGATTACAAAATTACAGCAACAAAACAGTTATTAGCAAGGCTGGGGAGCAGGAGACAATGCAATCAAAGGAGTACACTTTAGTTATTTTATTAATATTAGATTACTGACAATATTAACATCAAATTAAGTTGGTGGTCATAATGTCATATTATGTGAAAAGTGCAGGCTATAATAAAAGGTACATGTAAAAATGTACTTTTACAATTTAACCATCAGATTTAAATAATCCCCATAGGTGTTAATTTGCCCCAATGATTTTAGTTTGAATGTGACTTCCCCATCTGTGAAGAGAAAACTCTCTGGCCTCTCACACAGACACCCAAATCTAAACTGCTTTTGAGCGTATATAACGAGGAGATCCATCTATTCCTGGCATCAACCCTGTCCATTTAGCTTTCCATGATTATAAACAGTCAGCACCTCTGGCGCAGTACAATAAAAGCACACACACACACACACGCACACACATGCACACACACACACGAGGTGACTGATGATTTTTATAGCAAGCACAATTTACATTATGGTTAGAAAAAGGTGCTGGTGTAAGAAGAATTGACTTTGCAGCACTGTTCTAATTCAAAATACAAATGCCCCTGTGGCCACCGTGTCAATACCAGCAGAGCTGTATGTAGTCTAAGATTCATTAATTCAGGGGCCGGGTTAGCTCAGTTGGTAGAGCAGGTTCACGTATATAGTAAAGTAGGTTTACTCCTCGATGCAGCGGCTGCGGGTTCGACTCCGAACTGTGGCCCTTTGCTGCATGTCATTCCCCCCTCTCTCTCCCCTTTCATGTCTTCATCTGTCCTGTGAAAATAAAGGCCTAAAAATAATCTTTAAAAAAAGATTCAGTAGTTGTGGAGCATTTTAAAATGAGACTTTTTTCTATTGTCGTGTTCTTAGTCCTGAAACCGAAAATGTTCCCATATACTAAGAACATTCCTATGGGTGCTCTCAGTGTCATCTATAATAACATCTTTCCCAATTCATTGTCAATGGAGCAGTTCCACACTGTACATTGATGACATCACAAATTTCAGTTTTTGCATTCTAGTTTTTTGATTTGGGAGAGAATTTTTAATGCAGGTAGGCAGATGTTACCTTCAAACAGAGCCACGCTAGCTGTTTCCCTCTGCTTCAAGACTAAGCTAACCAACAGCTGGCTACAGTCAATCTCAGTGGTACCACTCAGACTAGTCTCTCATTGCCAGACCTATCTCCACAGCACTGATACCTAAGTGGCATCACTCTTCTCATTTTAATTCTCAGCAAGAAAGCAAATAAGCGTCTTGACCAAAATGTTAAACTGTTATTCAACATTTTTTACATTGAGGTGGCTAATCTTTTAGCTTTTCAACAGTTACAGTAAGGTCAATCAGGCATTTCATTTGATGGACTGTACTTAACTGTGTTTATGAGCTACTCCTGGATTCTGGAGTGGATTCAACTTGCTAACAAAGCATTTTTGCCTTATCCGGTTGTTCTCCTCCCCAAAACCCATAAGTTATGATGGTCTATCAATGAGGAGGTGCCGAATATGTAAAATACCTTCAGTATCCTGCACACACACAGCGCAGCGTCATACATCTTATTCACTCTGAGGCTGCATGGGTGCTAAATCATCAATGACAGTTGAAATTACACTGAATAGTGCATAGGGCACATGCTGTGCATAACCTTATATTGATATGATATTTTAATTTGTCTACATGAGCAAATAAACACATCCTTCTTATGTTAAGGAGGTCCAGACTAACAGCTACGAGACAAAAAATAGCTGCAGTGATATGAATATTTTATTTGTATGCAATAAATGCGAGCAGTGTGAGAGTGGCAATGAAATCTACAGGGAACCTGAACTTAATAAAACTAAGTGGGAACAATTCAGCCAAACTGTTCCCACTTAGGTGAACACCTGCACAAGCGCTGATGTGAAGCCACGATGAATGTTGTTCGCAAGGGAGAAAAACCCTGACACAGCTTTAAGGATTAAGGAAGTGGAGCAGAATATCTGGACACATACAATTAGTAGTGCACTGGCTGTGGCAGCGTGGCCTCTAAAATCTAATTTGCTGTGTGTACTTGCCTCTGCAAAGAATGAGAGAAAGGCCAGATAGGGAGGGGGGAGATTGGGCTTCTTGTGGAGGAAGGATATGGGAGGTTGTAGCTTTGGATGATGACTGCCAAGAGGAGATTCTGGGGTGATGAAGAAGAAGTAGAAACTTAAAAGGAGTAATCAGCTTTTTAGTAGAGATAGACGAATCAAGTTTGACCTCATATCTGATAAGATTTTGTTTTACTTTATCTTACACCGTTTCCCTTTTTTAATGTAATATTAAAAACCATTGGTGGAAAAAGTATGTAAGTTTCGCCGAGGCGGAGTCAATGACTTGGTCACAACACTGGTAACATCAATTTTGTTCAGCCATATAAATATTCCTGATTGCACTATATATATATATATATATATATATATAACTTAACACAAAAAGTAAGGAAATTTGTGTTTGGTAGATTATTTGTCTGTGGTAACAATGCTTTTTGGCAATAAATCTTATACCGTTGGAAAGCCTGTTTAGTTCCCTTTCAAATGGTGCCCCATTTGTAAGGAACATGCATTTGTGGGATGAGCAGCAGTGCTGAGTATGTGGGTTGCGCCCATGAAAAATTTGCCAAATCTTCTTTGCCAATGCCAAACAGCTTATTCTGCCATTGACTCGTTTGGGTTTGGTGGATTGGATAATTCTGCCTACGGCAGTTGGATCATAGGGTCAAAGTGTGGAGAATACGCGGAGAACGCTATGCTGATTGCTGCACCGATAGAGTAACATCTTTTGGTGGAGGCAGCATGATGGTGTGGGGCGGCATGTCCCTCACTGGAAAAACACGGCTTGTCATCATTGGAGGCAATCTCAATGCAGAGAGATAAAGAGATGAGATTCTGCAACCAGTGGCAATCCCACATCTCCACAGTCTGGGACCGAACTCTATCCTCCAAGATGACAACGCTCGTCCCAACAGGGCGGGGTTTATCAGAGACTACCTCCAGAATGTGGGAGTGGAGAGGATGGAATGGCTTGCCAGCAGTCCTGACCTCAACCCTTGTGGGATCAGCTTGGGCGTGCTGTTCGTGCCAGAGTGACCAACACAACTATGTTGGCTGACTTGCGACAAATGCTGGTTGAAGAATGGGATGCCATCCCACAGCAGTGTGTGACCAAGCTGGTGACCAGCATGAGGAGGAGGTGCCAGGCTGTTGTGGCTGTGTATGGTTCTTCCACACGCTACTGAGGCTCCTGTTTGTGAAATGAATAAATTGTTAAATTGTCAATATGTCTTGTTCCTTCAAACTTCAATCATCCAATCCACCAAACACCAAACGAGTCAATGGCAGAATAAACTCTTTGGCATTGGCAGAGAAGATTTGGCAAATTTTTCATGGGCGCAACCCACATACTCAGCGCTGCTGCTCATCCCACAAATGCATGTTCCTTACAAATGGGGCACCATTTGAAAGGGAACTAAACAGGCTTTCCAACAGTATAAGATTTATTGCCAAAAAGCAAATTTCCTTACTTTTTGTCCATCCATCTTCGTCCGCTTATCCGGTATCGGGTCGCAGGGGTAGCAGCTCCAGCAGGGGACCCCAAACTTCCCTTTCCCGAGCCACATTAACCAGCTCCGACTGGGGGATCCCGAGGCGTTCCCAGGCCAGGTTGGAGATATAATCCCTCCACCTAGTCCTGGGTCTTCCCGGAGGCCTCCTCCCAGCTGGACGTGCCTGGAACACCTCCCTAGGGAGGCACCCAGGGGGCATCCTTACCAGATGCCCGAACCACCTCAACCTTACTTTTTGTGCTAAATTTATATAGGCTACATTCATTAATAAAAAATAAATAAAAAAAACATACATCCAGAAAAAAGGGCACTTTCTCTCAGGGAGGAAAAAGGGCAGGTGCTCAAGCCCCTTTCGATGTCTTAAGTGTGCATGTGCCTGCTACAGAGGTCTGTCTGTATATGTGAGGGGATCGATGACAGTGCTGTTTCGGTATTGATTCTCTGAGGATTCATCACTCCTAGCAACACCTTTCACATTACAGGCATTTGATACATTGTTTTGTTATATATGTTCATTTGTGATTTAGATAGTGATTGATGAATAGTGATTTAAAACTACATAGAAGATAGTTAAAGGAAACATTGGAACATTATGATTTAAGTGGTAAATATCTCCAATTAGAATACCCTAAATGTGATCACACCTTTGTTATTATGAGAATAATATAGTCGCTTAAAAGTAGGCTACATAGTATCAGCAAAAGTCGCTAAAGTAAAAGTATAACTTATAATGCAGAATGACCACTTTCAGAGTGTTATATTATTATTGATACATTAACATGTAGGCCTAATTTTAAGGCTGTAGAGGTGGACGTTAAGCTAACTACTTTATACTGTTGTGTATTTTAATCTATGATGCTTTATATTTTATAATCTGATCATATGCTTTGCATGTAAAAAGTAGCTTCCATATAAATGTAGTGAAGCAGTACAAAAAAGTACAATATTTTCCTCTGAAATGAGTAGAAATATAAAGTAGCATACAATGGAAATACTCAAGTAAGCACAAGTACCTCAGAACTGAGCACAGTAAATGTACTGAGTTACTTTCTACCACTGTTAAAAATCATTTCACACCAAATCAGATCAACACTGCACTGCAGTGGAATCATTGTGAAAAAATAACAAACAAAATAGCTCATGATTATCATGCATTTTATTGGAAATGAGACCAACAATACACAGGTATTGCAAGGTCAACATTTAACCAAACATCATTACAAAGAAAAAACGGTATACAAAACATCCAAACAAAAATTCTCTAAATGCTCAAACAAAGACAAAGTACAGAAAGTGCTGAGCACAAAATGCAATTATCAGTCTTTATTCAAGTTGTTTTGGCTAAAATGTTTTCAACAGTTCTGATCAGGTTACATTCATGTGTAAACATTGGTATGAGGCAAGACATTGGAAAACCTACAGTCATTACACTGTGCATTCTTCTCATTGCATCATTAACAATAAAATGCAGCTGCAGGACTTGGAGGTAGCCCCCCGTCTATGCTGATTCAAACACAACATTTTGTTTGTGATCAGAATATAATTTGACAAACTGTTCATCTGCAGGCAGCTGGCTTTCACCTTGCTTTTGTTTTTGATCGAGGACATCGACATGATAAAGGAGTGCCGCATGGGCACATCACGTGCTGGTCAATCAGAGATGAAAATTAACATATATCAGCTTTGTAATGTGCAAAACAAATTTCATCTCCGCCACATCTCCGGTACACTTTAGCATCCCTCATCTCCTACTGTAATGATTGTTTAATCCAGGGCACTTGTGACAAAATACATTTGGAAGAGGAAAACCTTTCTGGGAGCTACATTTGATTTAATAGTTTCTATTAACACACACAGTCCATCTTTGATACACTGGTTTTTATATGACATTGCCACAAGAAGAAATGGCATGGATGGGAGTTTTCAATTGAACTATAATAAACATTTACACTGGTACACACTGTACATACCCAGTTCTTTTCCCAGCAAATAAGCAACATGGCCTTTTCTGACGGAAAATCATTACTGAGACAGGATTGGGGATTGCAACTGCAACAGGCCAACAATATATATATATATTTTTATAAATAATTCTATGGCAGGATAGAAGAACACTTTCCACACACACCTTTTGACCTTTTTAGTTTGGGTTTCTGCATTGGCCTAAGTCAACTTAAGTTAATCTTTAACATTGAATCCTCTCAATTTTTACATATGTTCTTCTTTTTTAAATGTTGTCAAGGATAATGTATAATAAGAATGAGCTGCAACACAAAAACACATATGGGTTACTGTATATTATTTCATAGCTTTTTCATGAGCTAACCAATAAAAACTGTTATGTTTCATATTATATATCTGACAAGAGCTGCTATTTGGTAGTGTTGGACCTTTACAAAGTCCTATCACGAGTCACTTTGATTGACAGATAGGGCAGTCAGGCTTTCCCATTGAATAGGCAATTATTCTCTTTCCCCCTTCGTCTGAAACCAAATACTTCTCACCTCACACCTTCAGGATATGTCCAACATAAAGGATGCATTCCGAATGATGTACAGTATCAGTTGTAGGATCTCGGGCTCTGTCGGGACCCTGGGTCTCGCTCTGCCACCTCTGCATGGCCTGAAGGTCCGCATGATTCAGTGTCCCGTCCTTCAGGCCTCGAGAGTGTGCTGGAGGAAGCTTCAGCTCCAGGGTGCAACACCGACACCCCCTCCTGAGTCCCAGGGCCGATCCTCTGGTCAGTCAGAGGGCTGGTTAGGCCCAGATTGGACAGGGCATCCAGGGTGCCGTCTGGGTCCACCATCATGTCGATTACTGTCAGAGTGGCGCAGAACAAACATTAGAAATTATTCTTGAATTCAACGCAGTACAGGCACTTGTAATTTGATGGGTCATAGTTCACTAAAAACTCAAAGATCATCACATTCATACCGAGCAGTTGTCTTTCCACTCTCCTCAGGTCTTGAATAATGGTTGAAATTTCCTGTAACGAAAACATAAAACTTGGTTGATGTGATTAAGTAAGTGAAAGTTCATACACCAAATAAATCAACTCCATTCATCTCTTGGTGGCAGCAGGAATAAGTTTGGAGTGGTGCCGCGTACGCTCAGTAATGCTTTATGAGGCCTGTGACTGTGTGGTGGATAGACATATCTCTTGAAGGGTTCACATGAGGCCAGGCTGGGTTAAAGGCAGGATTTATTACCTGGCTACTGTCAGAGGCAGAAGTTTTGTGGACTTTAAACTTTTTGCACCCGCAACAGCTTGTAAGTCTTCTTTCCCCATCAAAACAACCATGTTTGGTGTGCTCTGCTCTCCAAAAAGGGAATGTGCAAGGTAATCAAAATGGTATGTGCAAGACTGAAGCGTCTTTGATTTGATCCCCCAGACAGCTGTAATACTGTCAGCACTCACTGTGATTGCTTCAGTAAGTAATCAAATATTATGTGGCTTGTACGATTACAGAGAAAGGGAAGGAGTGTATTTAAAACTGTATGGCATTAATCTCACCCTTTGAAAAGCTAATGGATTACTGACATTAACAAATTCTTAGGCAAAATAATTCATTAGTGTAGCCATATCAAATTGCCTTTCAGTTTCTGTCTTTTTGTATTAATTTATGCCAAACTAAAAATAGCACATTATTATGCTGATAGACTTGCCTGAAATTTGACTGTCTGATGTAAAATGCCTCACACAATGCACGTCTTTCCATTTGCAAAAAATGATGGTAACATGCTAACACAGGCACACATTTACTCTTTTTTTCTGTGACCATTTCTTTTGTGCTATTCAGCCATGGTTAATACCACATGACACACATCACTTTAAAATGAACAGTGGTTTTCATGTTTTTTTTTTCTTCACAGAAAATATTTTGAGCCCATACTGAAATCCTCACCACACATTTGGACACAACACTTGAACAGTCGACAGTCACGCTAGCTGCTCTGTGAGGCTCTAGTTGGTTTGGAAATGCTGAATGCTCACATTAGCATGCTAAAAATGACAATGCTAATATGCTGATGTTTAGAAGGAATAATCTTGGCCATGTTCACCGTCTTAGTTTAGTGTGTTAACATTGGCTAATTAGCAATTAACACAAAGTACAGTTGAGCCTGGGGGGAATGTGATTAGTTTTGTAAGTACCAAAGTATTGGACAAAGTGAAATTTGGACCTTGTAGAGCTCTAGAGGAAAGGTTGAGAGATCACCTAAGTGATTACAATTCAACCTGAGGGGAACATAAATGTCTGAACCTAATATTATGGCAATCCATCCAATAGAGATATTTCAGTCTGGACAAAAGGTGGAGAGATCTAGAACCATGCTGCTAGCGTGGCTAAAAATATCACTTTTTTGTCTGTTTCACGAGCCTTCAGCAGATTAAACAGACAAAGTGTGAGAAGTGGACAGGCTCATCACCTTATTGGAGCACTTGAGTAGCAAGGAGTCACGCTCTGCCTGCAGTTTGTTCTCAATCTCTTCCCATTTTCGTTCTTTATCCTTGAAGAGGATCCTGGAAGACAAGTCGGTATAAAAATAGATGAAAGTAAAATGTGTGAAAAATATTTTTTAATATACCTCTTCATAGAAGTATTAGTTGACTGTTAAAATGATTTCATTCATTGTCTGTAGATTGTAGGAATAAAGAAAAGGCCTTTGAGTTGTCATCCTGCCTGTATTAATGAGTAAGACATGTGGCTGGTTGTCAGTGTAAACCTTTGTGATGTGCCACTCAAATTGTGTTGCCTGTCCTAGTTCTAACATCAAACAACACATACAGGAATTTTACCTCTCTTTAATGTTTCCATTTTAACAATTCTATCCTGCACTTGTCTATTTCTCAGTAGGCTATAACATATATTACATTTACACCAAATAACTATAGCAGCACATGGACCCACTTCCTGTTTTGTCATGCAGCATGATGCTCACCTGATTTTGCAGGTTGTTTTGTCAACAGACTGACGTATCCTCGTTGAGAGCTGAGTGACAGATGCTAGTAGTAAACTGTCTAGCACCGCCTGATAGATGACGAAAAGGAACACATCTTTTATTTAACACTGACATACAATGAATGCACATGGTGGAATTATAGAGAGAAACTATGAAAGGTAACGCAACCCTTTCAATGCTAATGCTAAATTTAGCCTAATTTAGCTATGACTATGCATTTATAAACTATTTCTCATCAGCTCAGTCAGTAGCTTTGGGTCCAATCAGAAGCACAGTTTTTCTGTTGGATGACTGTAGTTGGCATGTAGCGAGCCCCCTCTTGTGGCACACTGTGGTACAGACTGACATGAGTTGACCTTCTGCTACACAATTGTTTGACAAACGTTCAGTATGCTCCAGCAGTAAACTCCTTACTCATACATGAAATAAAGACTTAAATGAGTAAATCATCCACAATTCAACTCTGGAATAGCCCTATTGTATGCAGACTGCCTGCGTATTTTGAGTATTGTTTAAAATTGAAACAGGGACTCACATCATCTCTATTCCATGTCTGTCGGCGGATGGAGCGGGAGCTCTGTCCACTAGAGCTTTGGGGTCGAAGCTCCACAGACCGCACATTGGTTCCCAGAATACTGCTGTGCTCTGCAGAAGGACCACTCGGGTCCAAGCTGTCATCAAATACACGCTCCTCCATCTGAGTAGCAGCAAATATATACAAAATTAGATTTTTTTGTTGTAGGTATCTAATCTAGCAGATAGAAATAATAATTTTATAATCTGTTGACTACCAGCGCTCCAGGGTCAGTGGCTGCAGGGCTGACTGAGTCTATCTCTCCTGCCACATCATGAATTTCTCTGGCGAGCATGGCTAGGTCTTTGGCTAGGTCCTGGCTAATTCTGAGGAACAAGCACAAATATGAAATCACCATCTGATATATGTAAACAAAAAATAAACAAATTCTTCTTGTTTTATTTGACCAAAACGTAAAATCATGAAAATGAAATATACCTCTGAGCAGGAGAAGCATGTTTGAATACTGCTATCATGACCCATCACTCTTCTTAAACTGCCCTGGAGTCCCTCTCATCTACGTACCTAGCTATTTCCTCGCTGTGTGCTGTCCAGTCTCTCATATACTCGTCCTGTTCCCTGGAGTGCTGCCTCAGGGCAGATAGGCCTGCAGGATTAGGAGTTGCTGGGGCTGACCCTCCTAGCTGGCCTACCCGAGTGGAAGGGAACGGCCGCGAGTGGCCCTGCTTGGATATGTGGCGATTTGAGCCATACTCGTCCTCTGAGGTGGAGGCATACTCCACAGGCACGCGGCGCCACCGAGTGCCAGCTAATGTTAGGAACAAATGGAAGTTAAGTTTAAACGGTGCTTCAAATGTGGTGTAAACACAACATTCAGGTTGATGTGGCAAATGTGTTCTTTACACACATCCATCAGACAACATTAACATTCATTTGGAGTCATGTTTATGGCAACCTAATGAACCCATACCAATATTCACTCTCCTTTTAGCACTTTTTTGGTCTCCGTCAACAAAGAAAAATAGCTGCTAAATGCAGCAGGATGTTTACCATTTAGTCAATCTGCTTGGAGCTGTTAGTTTTGGACCATAACACCAAAACAAAAAGCTGAAAGATGCTTTAAAAACTCAGCAAAATTAAGAGTGATAATTTTCCGTGGTTTCGTCACTATGAGTGACTCCTTTGACATTATACATAATCATTTGACCCACTGTTTATGTAAGGTTTGTTCATTTTACATGCTTTACGGACAAATTGTATTACTTTTTAGGCAGTGACTTGGAAAGAATGTGTGAAGGATAAAACTATTGGTTACACTTTACTTGAAGGTATCTACATAAGAGTGACATGACACTATCATGAACGTGTCACGTTTATGACATAACGCTTCTGTCATTAAGTGTCACTCGGTTTTTGTCATGACAAGTTAGGGTTAGGGTTAGAGTTGGGGTTAGGGTTCATGTATTCATGACAGTGTCATGTGTTCATGACAGTGTCATGTCACTCTTATGTAGATACCTTCAAGTAAAGTGTTACCAAACTATTTCCTTATTCAATGGACATGAGAGTAAATGGTTTAATATGGAAAGACAACTTACACGCAGGTGTGACATGTCCATATGAGGAGGTGCCTTTATTTTTGTCAGGCAGCTTGGAGGCGCTGTTAGCCCGAGCTCTGGGTCCAGACACTGAGGTCATATTAGTCCCTCTTAGTCCTTGTCTTATGGCATAATCACCTGCAGTGCTCCGGGCCCCTAGACCTCTACTTCTTGTCACAGTGGCCTCTGAGTCACTCTGGGCGGACGGGGAGCCCACCCTCGGCTTCCTCGGCTGTGCCAGAGCCTCTATCCTGGACATTCCCCTTCTTGCCATCCCTGTCCTGGATGTGGAACTTGCGGTGGAGGCCTCAGAAGCTACCGACATCCGGTCAAGATCAGCAGGTTCAGTGTCTGAGGAGTCCCCAAGGCGGGCTCGCCTCAGCAGGGACGCCCTGGTGGGCCTGGGTTTGGGAACATTAGTGGTTTTACTGGCTGCAGAGGAGGCTGGGGCCTGGTTGATTTTAGCCCGACTAGACTTGGTGCCAGCCCCCACTGTTGTGCTCCCAGTCTGGGCTCTGGTATGTGAGCTTCTAGATTCCTTTCTTGATGTAGAGGTGGGCTGGGTGTCAGAGAGGAGTGAGTTGGAGTTGACGTCATCATCAGTGAGGTCTAGGGAAGTCCAGGGGCGGCTGGGCTGTGGAGGACCAGATGCCCTGGTCTTGACCCTCCTGTCCTGGGTCTCTCGGCCCCCAGCGGGGCCTTTGCCGGATGAGCACACTACCGTTCTCTCCTTCTGCTGTCCTGCAAGAGTCCGCCGTTTTACTTTTCTGGCTCCGTCAGCCTGGCTTACTGTGCTGGTCGTGTCCACGTCTGACTCTGGTGACATGGAGCCTTCAATGGACTGACTTGGTGGATCACCTTGGTCTGACACAGTTGTCTCTAAAAAGGCTGCCACAGCTTCCGAGTCTTTCTGCAGTGTGGTGCTGTCAATGCCAGCCTCCCTGCTCTGAGATCTGCTGCTTTTGAGCCCATCGATACAAGGTCTGAGCTCAATGGGCATGCTAGAGCTTGGTTTCTCCACAGTAAAACTCTCCTGCCTCAACAATGGTTTCCCGCTACTTTCCCTAGCCTTCTCCTCTTCCTTTTTCCTCCTCCGTGCCTCCTCCAGTCTTTTCTCCCCGCTGGTCAGTGGACGAGGGGGGAGCTTGGTCAACACACCTGACTGGCATGATCTCCCTCCAGCACTGTCCTGCGACTTGGCTGGTGAGGAGCGACTGGGGCTACCACCGTGACTGCCTGCACCTCCAACGCCATGACCGGGCCGATTCTTTCCCCTGGCCGTCTTCTCCCCCTGGCTCTCCTTCTCCTGTAGCTCTGTGTCCTGTTTCTCCCCCAAATCTGTACGCAAGCCTGCGCCTGGGGTCCTCCTTCCTAAGGTGAGCTCCTCACCTGGCAGCTGGGGCAGGGTTCTCCTCTTTTGCTCCGTGTAGCTAGATGAGACAAAGGAGGCTGAATAGCTGGACTCACTTATTTCAGCTGAAAGGAGAGAAAAACATATTACTAAAGTGGGTCCTTGGATAAATGTGTATTACATATCAACGGTGGGTGGTGTTCTGGTAGAATTTATTCACTGGCACTGTGGTTTTCATTTAGTGTTTCTCTTCCTACTAGGGCTGCACGATATGAGGAAAATATGCGATAACGTTGAATATGGCGTTAACGATATTACTTGCGATAAATAAAAACAGATATTAAAGTGGACTCAGTTCTGCTGCTTTCAGTATTCTGCTATAATACAAAAAAATTGTTGAATTTAAAACAAATGAAAGGAAACCATTTCCAACATTATTTTATTGAAAAAATTGAACATTGAATTGAATATAAAAGGCCCCACTAAATTAAGAATGAAGAATTAGATTTTGAAGTGCGGTTTCTACTGATATTTTCTTTCAACTAACACAAAAAAATCCATCCGTAAGCGTCCATCACGATATGTCGCATCCTTTCGCGATATGGTTATTGCGCCAGTTGATATTTCGATGACGATAAAAAAAACGAGATATTGTGCAGCCCTACTTCCTACCAGGTGAACCATGAGATGTGCCATTGACCAACAAAAACCTGGTCTAAAGTCAATAGTGCAGCATTTCATTGTTATTTTAACAGCAAATTAGTAAAATGCGCCTAGGCTAGTGCACAGTGCGCGCACATTATGCTCGATAACACACAAACAGGGAAGCGCAGCAGCACACAAACATTTAAAACATTACAAATAAAAATATTACGGTGGGAGATGACACTCTGATTGGTTCATTGCATGTTATGCCCAAAACACACCTATGAATTAATGAAGACACTAAGTACAAAACTTTTGAACCATGCGCCCGGCGAATGGACCCTTTTTTTTGCCGTCAAACTAGCAAAAGTGGATTTGGACACGCCCTAAACGCACCTGCGCCATGCGCTTCACACCGTGCGCTTAGATCGTTAAAATAGGGCCCTAAATCACTTCAGCTTTAAATGATTGACCATCTTACCTCTGTCCTCTGTGACCATGATGTGACTCTCTCCTCCTGATCCCTCAGGGTCTGTCCTAATGTGACTGGCAGCCAGAGTGGCCCACTGCGAAACCCAGCGAGGACCGCCCACCATCAATTCCTCAGATAGTACCTGCACAAAGGCAGCATGAAAGATACAAGAGAAACATGATAGTAAATTACATTGTTTAGACACCTGGCAAATTTTTGGCTTGAATTCAAAAGCTTTCAGTTTTTGCACCTCTGTCTCCATGCGTCCAGGCTTTCCTCTGTCTCCGGTACCAGACCTCTGGGAGGTCAGCCTTTCTTTTTGGTCAGCACCACCCAACCTGGACACACACACACCCTCCTGCTCATCCACACCAAACACCTGCAACACACACACACACACACACACACACACACACACACACACACACATGCAAAAGTGAGCAAGCATACATGTATGAAAATGATTGTTTTATGATTATAGGAAATGGGGTTAATTAACCTTGTCGATCATTTTCCTAGCCTCTTCCTCCTCATGATCTCCATTCTCCAGCTCAATAGTATAGGTCCCTCTGTCACTATAATCATCCCCGTGGTGATAGCACTCATCACGCCCACTCTGCTGATGTGGTGCCGAGCCCCGTCGCCTCTCCACGAATCCACCTGCCATTTTGGAAGTCGAAGTCTTGCGACGGCGAGCAGGACTGTCCTCCTCTGCGAAGAGCCCCTCTGGTACGTTAGCACGACCCTCTCTGATCTTCATCCCTGCACCGCCCCACAGCCCCCACGAGCGTTCCTCCATTGCTGCAGCCCTGCGCTGCTCGCCAAGTGCATTCTCTGAGTCACTCTGAGTACCGTCCTCATGTTTACTGCCTGGCACGGCAAGGGTTTAGAAGAAGGTAATGTGTAAAAATGTAAAGACAGAGATGAGGAAGGTTAAAGAGAGGCTTTGGCTAAATTAAACTGAAGTAAACAACAAGAAACATTAAATACACACACACACACACACACACACACACACACACACACACACACACACACACACATGCTGCCAAAATGGCTGCACATACACACCTTTAAGACTCTTCAGTTGTACAGGCACATCACTCTTTACACTTTCCCCATCATCCTCTGCGACCGTGTCTTTCAGGGCCAACGGCAGCTCATTCTGGGCCAGCCAGTCGGCAACTTTAACCTCCGCAGCTACCATGGCTGTTTGAAGTGGACTCAGCTCCTCCCCAACAGCTCTTTTAGGATGCGGCCTGGTCTCCGGTCCCACCTTCGCCACTCGATCTTTGACGGTCACTTTACCTGACGCCCCAGGGTCAAACTCAATGGTGAAGGAGGCGTGGCCGTGGATGGGCTCTGCAGCAGAAGAAGCACCAGCCTCTTGTTCTCGTGAAGGGGCTTCACCACTCACTTTGCCTGCTGAGGAAGTATCCTTGGTTGGGATCTCAAAGTAGCTAGGCTCCTGATTGGAAGCTGTTTGCGGGGCAGACTTTGGGACCTCTGTACTTTTTTTGCTGTCTGTCAGAATTAAAGCAAACATATGTATTTAGCCCCAAAAGGTCTACTAAACTGAACATATTTAAATTTGCGTAAATTAGAGATATTAAAAGACATTAAGTCGTTTTTTTGTAGTCTTGCAAATACCTGTTTC